>NC_134832.1:157094458-157200745 GCF_004210375.1 Tachypleus tridentatus | reverse complement strand
TTCCACAATAAAAAAAAACAAAATAAAACATCTTCAAGTGCTGTCATGTGTTATCCTACAATATTTTCCACTAGGGATGGTTTAATAACAGCCACGTTCATAGACTCCTAATAATGAATGTCTGCAACAAATTGACCAAATTCAATATTCAGTTACTAAACGCAGAACATATGTTTCGCTTAGATAAGCAAGAAATGTTCACCTGGCTAAATTAATAAGGAAATTATTATCTGATATATAGCACGTGAACCTCGTAACCAGGCGAATTTTCTGGTTATCATAAACTAAGTTCAATTTTAATGATCATTTAGTTTCTTCATTGTTACCTCACAATAGTAGGTGATTATCTTATGTCTACGAACACCAGACACAGTAACCCAACTGTTTCATAGACTGCTATTGATGATGCAATTAACTAGGTTTATTTGATTCCTTATTGTTCACTAATACGTTTTATTCTGACAGATAGACACGTTCTGTCTTAACTATTTTAGAATTTAACCCTCAAGATCATTATTATATAATGGTGTAACGATAAGAATTGTGTTACAATTTTCTTCCTTAAGTTCTCATATTATTAAATCTACTTAAGTTACCATATTATTAACAGGGTACTACCAAATCTACTGAAGTTATCACATTATTAACAGCGTACAACCAAATCTACTTACGTTCTCATATTATTAACAGGTTATTACTAAATCTACTTAAAATATCATATTATTAAAGGGTACCACTAAATTTACTTATATTATCGTATTATTAAAAGGGTACTACTAAATCTACTTAAGTTATCGTATTATTAACAGGGTATACTAAATCTACTTAAGTTACATATTATTAACAGGGTACATACAACTAAATCTACTTGTTATCATATTATTAACAGGGTACATACAACCAAATCTACTTGCTATCATATTATTATTAACAGGGTACATACAACTAAATCTACTTAAGTTATCATATTATTAATAGGGTACTACCAAAGCTACTTAAGTTCCCTTACATTATTAACAGGGTACTACTAAATCTACTTTGTTATCGTATTATTAACAGGGTAACAACCATATAATCTACTTAAGTTATCATATTATTAACAGGGTACTACTAAATCTACTTAAGTTATCATATTATTAACAGGGTATTACTAAATCTACTTAAAGTTATCCTATTATTAACAGGGTACTACTAAATCTACTTAAGTTATCGTATTATTAACAGGGTACTACTAAATCTACTTACGTTATCATATTATTAACAGGTTATTACTAAATCTACTTAAGTTATCATATTTTTTAAAGGGTACTATTAAATTCTACTTAAGTTATCGTATTATTAACAGGGTACCACTAAATCTACTTAAGTTACAATATTATTAACAGGGTACATACAACTAAAATCTACTTGCTATCATATTATTAACAGGGTACTACTTAAACCTACTTAAGTTCTCATATTATTAACAGGGTACTACTAAATCTACTTAAGTTATCATATTATTAACAGGGTACTACTAAATCTACTTAAGTTATCCCATTATTAACAGGGTACTACTAAATCTACTTAAGTTATCGTGTATTATTAACAGGGTACTACTAAATCTACTTACGTTCTCATATTATTAACAGGTTATTACTAAATCTACTTAAGTTATCATATTTTAAAGGGTACTATTAAATCTACTTAAGTTATCGTATTATTAACAGGGTACTACTAAATCTACTTAAGTTACAATATTATTAACAGGGTACATACAACTAAATCTACTTAAGTTATCATATTATTAACAGGGTACTACTAAATCTACTTAAGTTCTCATATTATTAACAGGGTACTACTAAATCTACTTAAGTTATCATATTATTAACAGGGTATTACTAAATCTACTTAAGCTATCATATTATTAACAGGTACTACTAAATCTACTTAAATTATCATATTATTAACAGGGTACTACTAAATCTACTTAAGTTATCCTATTATTAACAGGGTACTACTAAATCTACTTAAGTTATCGTATTATTAACAGGGTATTACTAAATCTACTTCAGTTATCGTATTATTAACAGGGTACTACTAAATCTACTTAAGTTATCGTATTATTAACAGGGTACTACTAAATCTACTTAAGTTACGTATTATTAACAGGGTACTACTAAAATCTGGTTTCACGTTCTCTGTTAGTTCTTTTCTAAATTCTGGTTCTCACCTTGTTAGATGAGTTTTTGGTTCTTACCTAGTTAAATGAGCTTCTGGTTCTTACCTAGTTAAATGAGCTTCTGGTTCTTACCTAGTTAGATGAGCTTCGGGCTGTCGTGAAACAACAGTTTACTGTAGCTAACAAGAATAACACACGTTGACGTTTTGTTCTGAAATGGACAATTTAAACCTTTTTAGGAGATGATCTTATAGATTAAAACATTTACAATGTTTGTGTTCACTGTTGTTGTGTATGTCTTTCAGGATCATGCACGTTTGGATAAGTGTTTGCTGCGGGTTAGTTTTGTTCTCATATGTTTATGAAAACTGTCTGCTGCGCATGACTCGAAGTGACGTTAAAAAGATATAAATGACAGAAGAGTGGAAGAAAAATGTCACTATTCATCTCTTCAGCAAGGTGGTTGTTTTGTTCTGGGCATTTTGTAATTAAATTTCTTTCATTCTTTTAAATTAACGTGTCGCTGACCTATACAGTTTATTTATTTACTGTTCAGCTCAATAATAATACGAAATTTAAGTATATGTTGAACATCACTGTGACAAACTACAGTTTATCAATTCATAATGCTAGAAAACCACGTAGGTTTAAGAAGTCTTGATACAAATGAAATATAAAACCTTATAACCTGAGCAATTTCGAAAGGTGAACCTTTCTCATTCAGTGATAAACTCTGAATTTCATCCTAAAGAAGAAAGTCCGTCTTCCAACAGCATTCGGATTATTGGGTTTTATTTCATTTCCACAGTCTATCAATACTAGTATGTCTGTTCAAACTTGGTACTTGTAAACTAAAGGTTAAAGAGAGGAGACATGATTGGACTTGTTCACAAACAAAATGTTAGTGTTTCATAAATTGAAATGTTACTTAATCATTCAGCGATTTAAAACAGACTTCATGCCAGAAAAGCAACATATACACTGCTGGCCAAAATCTTAAGCCTAATGAAGATAAAGAAGAATATGCATTTTGCATTGTTAGACTCAACCACTTATTTAAGTAGAGATTCGGAAGATGAAAATAAGAAAAGGTAAAATAAAAATATTTTTTTAACATTTAATAGGGAAAATGTGAACACTATGAAATTAGCCTAAATACTAGCTGGTCAAAAGTTACATAAACATGTAACGAAATTTAGTCATTTGTGTTCTAGCATTAGCGTTGTCAACATCTCCCACTGACATCTCCTGTGTTACCTTGGATAAAAACATGGCAAAGACTAAAAAGTTGACAGACTTTGAACGTGGCAGAATTTTCTCTCTCAACGTGCCATCGCTGGTGAGATTGGGCGTAGTAAAATTGCTGTTGCAAATTTTTTAAAAGACCCTGAGGGATACGGAACGAGAATTTTAAGTAGTCGCCTCAAGTAATTTTCGCCGACGTTGAGCAGGAGGATTTGATGGGTTGTCCGGCAAGACACTAACCGATCGTCGAACCAGATTAAGGCGCCTATGGACGCAGAATGCAGCTCAAGAACAATAAGACAGCATCTACGAGAGAAAGGCTTTAAAAACCATAAACGTCTTTAACGGCCACGCCTCCTTCCACACCACTAAAGAGCTCGGTTAAACTTATTTTAATAAAAGGTCTAATACCCATACCAGCCGTCTTGAGAATAATATGGTATCTAATTTTATAAGCGTTGTTTTAAAATTGTTAGTATCGAAAAAAATATTGTGTCTATCATACTTACAGTTTTGTAAGCACAACTGACCTTAATTCTACTAACTACATCCTAACTTCTGATGTTTCTATAGGTGAATTGTGTTACTATAGTTCCACAGGACTGAATTCAGATTTCAACTTTTCTCAACTTATTTTTATAGTTTTCATTTATACATTTAAGTATATGACTTGTGCCTCACCAAGAAAGATAATCTTTCTACAGAGATGTAATGTTGTTAACAAGTTTGATGTACTGCTAACAATTTTATCACGTCTTCTGTTTCATGTTTACAGATACATTTGCACCGTTATTCCAGAGCCGATTTAAATTTCATTGTGTTTCCTGATGTTTTATATGTAAAATTCTTATGACATTGAAAGAGAATCTTATCTGAATATCCAAATAATATGCAATAATTTCAAATTTAGCTTCATAAGTTGATTTGTTTTGGTGAAGTTTAAAGGTTTTACGTAGGTACCTATTTTTAAATATTAGTCTTATATAGAATTATGGTTTTACCTCTCTGTAGATATTTTCACAAACCTTTTTCTAAAGCATCTTTCTTTCTGATTGAAACTTTATGAATGTAGACTGAAAGCTTGACAAGTAATATTCTTACCAATTCTTTGTTCAAAAACTTTTAATTTCGAAAAACGAATATTTATAACAGACAATGGAAACTCCTTCTACTCTATTGTATAATTAGATTAACACACCCCATTGGCAAACTTTGAACTTCATGTAAAATCAAGATACGTGTTCATCTCAGACTAGAATATATAACACTTTTCAAACACAGAAAATAACAAAGAGATACTAGAAATACATTGCAAACTAAATTTAATAAGTAGTGAAGAAAAAGACTCTAGCAGACAGAGAATAATGAATATACTTCTTCTTATATCTAAACGTACTTAGGACATCATATTTCTGGTATCTTACTTGAATGATTTAAACATAAATGGTCTTTTTGCTCAATCAGAATTGATACAGGGAAATGACAGATTGTGTTTAGTTCATATGTTTAAGACAGACAAATATTCTATTGCAGTATCCCACATTCTTAGAATAAACTTCAGCGAACATTTCCATTGTACAGATTTATGAACCACACTACAGAAAAGCAATGGTTCAATGGTAATAAATCTATCATAAGATATACAGTTTAGTCACTCTGGCTTATGTAAGTTTATGAGTGTTCTCTGTCTTATTCGCACAAAACAACACAAGTGCTATATCCCTATGGTGATCCCTACTTTTTAAAACAACATAAGGGCTATATCCTATGGTGATCCCTACTTTTTAAAACAACAACATAGGGCTAATCCCTACTTTTTAAAACAACACAAGTGCTATATCCCTATGGTGATCTCTACTTTTTAAAACAATACAAGTGCTATATCCATATGGTAATCCCTACTTTTTAAAACAACACAAGTGCTATATCCCTATGATGATCCCTTCTTTTTAAAACAATACAAGTGCTATATCCCTATGGCGATCCCTACTTTTTAAAACAATACAAGTGCTATTTCCCTATGGTGATCCCTACTTTTTATTTAACGTGTTAAGTTAAAGAATGGAAACAACATATCCGCATATCCAAGTATATAGGACTTTATAAGCCCATGAATAAAATCTATTATTCAATGATAGTTTACCTAAGACTAACTGATACTTCTCAAGATTTATTTCAAATTTAGCACTAAAGCGATTTTATTAACCTTGCACCATTAGTCTAACCTCCCCTAACCATAATCCAAACGTAACCTAAACTAAACTGTTCTTTTCTTACTAACCAAGGAAGTTTAAAATATAATTGGTCACAGATGTATCAAATTACACCTACCACTATTTTTGGTTAGAATTATTTTAATGGCATTCACCACAGTTTAGGTTAAGATTATTCTAGAGAAATTTTGATTTTTTTGTGTTAGAGTTGTCTCTAATAACACATCCTAATATTTTGGTTAGTAATTGTTTTCAAGTTTATTATGGTAGACAATTTTATGCAAAACTTAAAAAGGACAAACAGTTGTGTGAAGATATGGTCCATCAACCTGCATTTGCAGATAACTGTATTTTCGACAACGGAAATGTCTGGGATCTGAAGTGGTCTAATGAAATACAACATTTTTCTGTAAATAGGTAGAGCAGCGTAACTATTACAACCTTATTAATAACAATGATAGTAACACCCACTTGGACGAGAAAGATGAAATAAACACTCTTACAGACTGAAACTGGGATGTTGACTTATTGATATATGGACTAGTGACCCAGATTTAAGATGAAATAAACACTCTTACAGACTGAAACTGGGATGTTGGCTTATTGATATATGGACTAGTGACCCAGATTTAAGATGAAATAAACACACTTACAGACTGAAACTGGGATGTTGGCTTATTGATATATGGACTAGTGACCCAGATTTAAGATGAAATAAACACACTTACAGACTGAAACTGGGATGTTGGCTTATTGATATATGGATTAGTGACCCAGATTTAAGATGAAATAAACACACTTACAGACTGAAACTGGGATGTTGGCTTATTGATATATGGATTAGTGACCCAGATTTAAGATGAAATAAACACACTTACAGACTGAAACTGGGATGTTGGCTTATTGATATATGGACTAGTGACCCAGATTTAAGATGAAATGTTACAGACTGAAACTGGGATGTTGGCTTATTGATATATGGATTCATGACCCAGATTTAAGATGAAATAAACACTCTTACAGACTGAAACTGGGATGTTGGCTTATTGATATATGGATTATGACCCAGATTTAAGTTATATTTGACCCAGAGTTAAGATGAAATAAACACACTTACAGACTGAAACTGGGATGTTGGCTTATTGATATATGGATTAGTGAACAGATTTAAGATGAAATAAACACACTTACAGACTGAAACTGGGATGTTGGCTTATTGATATATGGACTAGTGACCCAGATTTAAGATGAAATAAACACACTTACAGACTGAAACTGGGATGTTGGCTTATTGATATATGGACTAGTGACCCAGATTTAAGATGAAATAAACACACTTACAGACTGAAACTGGGATGTTGGCTTATTGATATATGGACTAGTGACCCAGATTTAAGATGAAATAAACACACTTACAGACTGAAACTGGGATGTTGGCTTATTGATATATGGATTAGTGACCCAGATTTAAACTAAATTGGGAAATAGAATTGTTCAACTAACGATTCATCTTCGGTCATCAGTCATACGGCTCTCGTATGACCTGAACATTAGAATCAACCTGTTCAATTGCATGTAATATTTGTAAACAATATCTATAAGGTTTTACCTGAGACAAATTGCTAACTGATGATTTGTGTAACTTTTAAGGATAACAATAATACATGCTACAGTAATATTGTTTTAAAAATCTATATGAGAAACTCTCTGCTTTGAAATAGACTAGCTTTGTTTTTGTGAGTCTATAAACTGAAATCGTACATTTTTAATGTGTTTAATTTTTCATTCATTTATATATACAGACATATTTTTCATATGATGTATTGAAATGTCTCTATATAAATTTAGTGTTTGTTTATTATTATTAAATAACTAAAATGGAAAAGTATACAGTTTTCTTGCAGTTTTGTTAACATATGTTTCAGTATGCTTGTCAAGTCTGCAATGTTACATTATTTTTGCAAAGTATATTACAATGATCAAGAGTGAATCTATTGGATTGTACAAAAAAATTGTTACGTGTATCTTTTCTTGTACGCCACACTTTTTGTACGAGAAACAAAGCAAACTGATATATTTTGTGAGAAATATCTTTATTAACAAGGACAACCGTTTAGAATGTGATTTATTTGCTACTGACCTCTGCAAAATAAACATTTTTCTTACGCTCATCTGTGTCTGTTTTCCTGCGTGCCACGGGTATCGAAAGCCAATTTATAGCGTTGTAAGTCCGCAGATATTGGGGTAGGGGGAGTGTTCATCTATGAAAAATTCAATTGATGCTTTTAAGTACTAATAAGATTAAATGCTATAATGTTTTTTTTCACGTAACGACCTTTCTTACTCTTTGTATTTCCTAACATTTAGAATTTATTAAGCTCTTAGTTTGTAGCGAAGTTTAACAAATTAAATAAACTAACTTGGTTGGCCTTAAACGAATAGGTCAGCTTTAACATGGCATCAATTGAGATGCTTCAATTGTGGATTTTAAACCATTTGTATTAAACATTCATTTTTCAAAATGGTAAATATACTCTTCAAAAAAAGAAACGCAAAAGGCAAAATATGAGACAAATTGTTAACAAGTTTATTTCGGGTAGTTCTGTATGACATGTGTGAAAATTTGCACATTCACTGCTGAACATCCAAAGTCTGCAAAGTCCACGCTCACTAGTTGACGTTTAACGTCACTCAACGTCAATAACGAGTATGCCCCCCGTGAACATCAATAACTGCTTGGCATCTCCTGCCCATGGAAGCGATGAGATGACGAATAACATCCTGTGGAATGGCTGTCCATTCAGCCTGCAAAGCTGCTGCAAGCTGCTGCAAGCTGAGGTAGAGTCTGCGGTTGAGGTTGTCGCCGTCGCAGACGTCGGTCCAACTCGTCCCAAAGATGTTCGATGGGGTTTAAATCTGGTTATTTGGAAGGCCAGAGAAGAACGTTGATGTTGTGGTGTCTCAAGAAGACAGTGGTGAGTCGGGCTGTGTGAGGACGGGCGTTGTCATGTTGAAAACGTCGTTGACGTTCACCATGATGGGTTGCACATGGGGCCTAAGAATCTCGTCAACGGTTGCGTACGGTCTGATCGAAAATTCTACGCAGCCCTGGTATGGTTGAGGCAGTAGACGTTGCAGTGGTGGTCCTATCCCGTAGGTGACGTAACCGGATGTAGCGATCTTGTGCGGGCGTGATCACACGAGGTCTGCCAGATCGTGGACGATCACGAGTTTATCCATGTTGTTGGTGACGATTCCATAGCCTTGTGATGGTGCTTGGGTGGACATTAACAGCTCTGGCAACATTTGATCGAGATTCGTTTGCTTTCACGCGACCAATGGCGTTGTTGCGTTGTGCTTCAGTCAGTCTTGGCGTAACTGTATTGCGTGTCGGTGGATTAACACTGAGCTATGGAAACCGAGAACCCATCACTTTTATAGGAAGTTTGCACATGTTGCACTTGCAGAACATGCAGATCTCTCAAACAAATTTATTGGACACGAATGCGTTTTGGCGAAAAATCCGATGTTTTCCTCCGTTTTCAATGTGCACAACTTTTATTGTCATTTTGGTCTGACAATCAGTGCCTTAACACGTGTAACATCACATACTCTGAGTTTGTAACGTTATTACATATATTTCTCTTTAAAATAACAAAAATATCCCTTTTGCGTTTCTTTTTTTGAAGAGTATATATTACTTATTGATAATATATGCAGATAGCAAGAAACAAGCTATTATCAAAAGTAAGTCATGTAAATTAAATATAAAACAAAACTGGAATTTGTATAATAAACACAGTCACGTATACTAGGTTGTGGTACAATATTTATAAAAATGAAATAATAAATGTGATGTAAACACGTATACATCATTTATAGGAGGAAAATCTACTTAAAACAGTGGATGATTGTATAATATTCGCTTTATGCAACTTTCTTTATACGCCCTCTAAAACTATAACCCAATCAACTTTCGTGAATGGTACTATGACGTCACCATTTCCTCCTTCTTGAACTAGCCAGTCAGCACATTAACCCGATAATTACTCACGCACACTATCAACAATTTAAATAATTTAAATTATTATTTCTGTTCAAAACTTTTATTATTTCCTACATTCATAGTCATGTCTTCAAAATGGCCATTAGCACGTGGGAATGAAACATGCATGGACTGAACCAGTGGTGTATTTAGGTAGAAGCTAGAAGGGGCTTAGCCCTAAAGCTCATGGCTCTAATGGAGGCCCATTGATAATTTTATTCTATGTCAAATTACATAGAATGTAATGCTTACAAAAAATTATTAACTCCTGTACACACACAACCTTAGACCTGCCACTGGACCACATGATGTAAGAATATGTTTACCAAGATACCAGATCATATTTGATTTAAGATGGGTTTGATCCACAAATCAATAGGTACAGATCTAACTGCAATATATTATTATCACTTATTACGGGTTGAGCATCTGAGTTTCTACAGATATAGCTATCGAGATTTTTGCGAAATTTTGCAAATAAAATTTATTTACACACATTACGAACATTCTTGGACTAAGATAACTTATAGAGATTGTTGAACACTGACTTTATCCAATACAGTTCTTGTAAACTTATATAAAGATGAATAGATTACATTAAAAATAGCAAGTTTTATAATTAGGCTAATGGAAATTACACATACTTTAAAAGCACTGGTGTCAACAAGACCTATCGACTTCGCACCTCATTCCCCTATAAAAACAATTTAAGATTTTTATTATAAACTGGTTATTAATTTTAACTCTTATATCCATAGTAATACCCGCCACCACCCTGTGATGAAAACACAGAAGTTATACGTTAACTCATTAGTAAAATACCCGCCACCATCCTGTGATTGAAAACACAAAAGTTATACGTTAACTCATTAGTAAAATACCCGCCACCACCCTGTGATTGAAAACACAGAAGTTATACGTTAACTCATTAGTAAAATACCCGCCACCACCCTGTGATTGAAAACACAGAAGTTATACGTTAACTCATTAATAAAATACCCGCCACCACCCTGTGATTGAAAACACAGAAGTTATACGTTAACTCATTAGTAAAATACCCGCCACCACCCTGTGATTGAAAACACAGATAGCCTGTGATTACGTTAATTCATTAATAAAATACCCGCCACCACCCTGTGATTGAAAACACAGAAGTTATACGTTAACTGATTAATAAAATACCCGCCACCACCCTCTGATTGAAAACACAGAAGTTATACGTTAACTCATTAATAAAATAATAAGTGAGTTCATTGCTGTCTTTTAAGTTCTTTTCTCCATATGTTCAAATTGTATTTATTTTCTATAAAAAACACTTCAAAACTTTACTTCCTCGTTTTCCAAACTTCACTGATACGAGAGGGTGGACTTAAAGTTACATATTTTACAAACAAATAAAATTCTGAAAAAAATCACAGAATTTATGAAACACATCCGAAAATATTTATTGTTGTTTCAGTTCAGCTTTACTTTTCTTCATTGGCGATTTTGTATGTTTTTATAATACAAATCTACATAATCAGACATTGTTTTTTTTTTACCACGGGTATCGAAACTCAAATGCTACGGTCATATGCCCAAAAATTATCGCTAAGTTAATGTGGTGTTTTATTGATGGAGTTAGAAATACCAGAAAAGGTTGAACTGAAACCTTGTGTAAGATAACTTACTAAAGTGTACAATAATTAGATAATGAATTTAGAATATTCTTTACGTGGCTACTCATCCTGAACGCATTATATACAGTCATGTGAAAAAGTTAGGACACCCCATGAAAGCCTGTGTATTTTTGTAAGATTTTTGGATATATATATATTTAATCTCAATTTTAACAATACTGAGAGATTATAGGAATATAACTAAACAATTAAAACTGAAGAAAGGACTTTTCAAGATCTTATGTAAATGTAATTCTACAAAAATGCATATTCTAACTGAGGAAAAAGTTAGGACACCCTACCCCCTAATAGCTAGTGTTACCCCCTGTGGCTGAAAGAACTGCAGTGAGACGCTTCTTGTAGCTATCTATCAGTCTCTGATATTTGTTTGAAGAAAGTTTGCCCCACTCCTAAATGCAAAATCCTTTCAATGGGATTAAGATCTGGGCTTTGACTCGGCCATTCCAGGACTCTCCATTTCTTAGTTTTCAGCCAGTCCTTGGTGGATTTGCTGGTATGTTTTGAGTCATTGTCGTGTTGCAGGGTCCAGTTCCGCTTCAGCTTTAATATTTGTACAGATGGTCTCACATGACCCTCAAGCACCCTCTGATACACAGTAGAATTCATGGTGGATTCTATGATTGTGAGCTGTCAAGGTCCTGCTGCAGCAAAGCAGCCCCAAACCATGACACTTCCACCTCCATGTTTCACAGTTGGTGTGAGGTTCTTTTTCTGGAATGCTGTATTTGGTTTAGGCCAGACATGTCTTCTGTTCTGGTGTCCAAATACTTCAATTTTTGACTCATCTGTCCAAATAACATTATTCCAGAAGTCCTGGTTTTTGTCTACATTCTCTCTGGCAAACTTCAGTCTGGCCTTGATGTTTCTCTTAGAGAGCAAAGGTTCCCTCCTTGCACACCTCCCATGCAAGTTAAACTTATTCAGTCTCTTTCTTTGGGTCCCATGATGACATGTGAGGGTGTATGGAGACCTCTTTTAGCATCTTGCGGTCTGCTCTCGGAATGAACTTGCTTGGACGACCAGACCTGGACATGTTGGCAGTTGTTTTGAAAGCCCTCCACTTGTTGACTATTTTCCGGACAGTGGAATGGCTGATTTAAAAATATTTTGGGATCTTTTTAAATCCCTTACCAGACTCATAAGCTGTTACAATTTTTTTTCCTGAAGGCCTCAGACAGCTCTTTCGCTCTCACCATGGTGTTCACTCTCACTTCAACAGTCAGGAGCACTTCAAACTAAATGTTTGAGGTTTAAATAGGTCAAGCTTCATTTAAAATGCTGAGTAACGATCTCCTAATCATGTGCACCTGGTGTGATACACCTGTGTGTGAGTTGAGTTATTTTAAGTGGGAATAAATGCATTTTTGTAAAATTACATTTACAGAAGATCTTGAAAAGTATTTTCTTCAGTTTTAATTGTTTAGTTATATTCCTATAATCTCTCAGTATTGTTAAAATTGAGATTAAATATTTATATATCCAAAAATGTTACACAAATACACAGGCTTTCATAGGGGTTTTTCACATGACTGTAGCTCCTCAGCATAAGATACTTATGTAGATAACATCGTTACACAAAATAACATAGTTACTCACCATGACATAGTTACTCAACACATGAAAGATACAACAACACAACATAGTTACTCAACACATGAAAGATACACAACACAACATATTTACATAACATAACACAATACAACATAGTTACACAACAAAAAATAATTACACAACATAACATAGTTACACAACATAAAATAACTACACAACATAACATAGTTACACAGCACAACATTAAATAGTTACACAACACAACATAAACGCACAATATAAAATAGTTAAACATCATAGCTTAGTTACACAATATAGCAAAATTTCTCAGCACAATATAGTTTCTCAACATTACATAGTTACACAATACAACATAATTACACTACACAACATACTTACACAACACAATACAAAGCAGTTGTACAACATAACATAACGGAGTTACAAAACCCAACATACTTTCTCAACACAGCATAGCTACACAACAAACCATAGTTACGAAACATAACATTTACACAACACTACATAACATACTTACACAATATAGCATAGCTACACAACGCAACATAGTTGCACAACATAACATGGTTACACAACATAGTTACAAAACACAACATACTTTTTCAACCTAACATAGCTACACAGCACAACATAATTACACAACCTATAAACCTAGTTACACAACATACTATATTTACACAAAACAGCATAGACACACAATATAAAATAGTTACACACCATAACATAGTTACACGAAACAAAATAGTAACACATCATAACATAATTACACAACACAACATAGTTGCACAACATAACATAATTACCCAATATAATATAGTTACTCAAAACAACATAGTTAAACAACATAACATAGTTCCACAACAAAACATAGTTACTCAACACAAGAGAGTTACACAACACAACACAGTTACACAACAGAAAATAATTACACAACATATCATTGTTACAAAAATACCATAGTTACTCAACACAAATAGTTACGCAGTATAGTTACATAATTAAAATAGTTACACAATACAACATCGTTACATAAAACAACATAGTTATACAACATATCATAGTTACACTACATAACATAGTTACTCAATACAACATAACATACTTAATGAATACAATATAGTTACACAACACAATGCATTTCCTCAAAACAACATAGTTCCACAACATAACATAGTTTGTTACACAACATAAAATAATAACAGAAAACAACATAGTTACACAAAACAACACAGTTACTCAACATAACATTGCTATACAAGATAACATCGTTACAAAACATAACAGCTACACAACACAGCATAGTCACTCAACACAAGTGAGTTTCACAACACAACATAATTACATAACATTACATTGTTAAACTACGCAACATAACGTACTTATACAACACTTACTAAATATAACAAGGTTACACAACATAACATAGGTACACAGAATAGTTGCATAACATACATGGTTACGCAAAACAACCTAGTTATACAACATATCATAATTACGCAACACAACAGAATTACTCAACAAAACGTAACATGTTTCCATAACATAACATAATTACACAACTTAACATAACATAGTAACACAAAATGATATACTTAATAACCACAACACAGTTACACAACATAAGATTGTTACACATAAAACATACTGTAATATAATAATACAACATTACATAACACAACATAGTTACACAACTTAACACAGTTACACAACACTACATAGCTATTCAACATATATAATAACCACAACATAATTACACACAACATATTTACTTAACACAAAGGAGTTACACAACATAGCATTGTTACACATCGTAGCAGAGTAATACAACATAATATAATTATGCAACATTACATAATTACACACACAACATATTTACTTAACACAAATTGTTACACATAGCGTTGTTACACATCGTAGCAGAGTAATACAACATAATATAATTATGCAACATTACATAATTACACACACAACATATTTACTTAACACAAAGGAGTTACACAACATAGCATTGTTACACATCGTAGCAGAGTAATACAACATAATATAATTATGCAACATTACATAATTACACAACATAACATTGTTACACATCGTAACATAGTAACACACCATTATATAATTATACAACATTACATAATTACACAACATAACATGGGTACAAAACATAACATCGCTACTCGACATAATATAGTTACACAATATAATATATTTACAAAATACAACATAGTAAAACAACATAACCTACTTACCCAACATAACATAGTTACAAAACACCACACAGTTACAAAACAAAAAACAGTTACACAACGTAACATAATTATACATCATAACATAGTTACTCAATACAACAGAGTTACAGAAAGCAACATAATAATACAGTACGCAATTATACCACATAACATACACAACACAACATAGTTACAAAAATAACACAATTACTCAACACTGCATAATTACTCAACATAACATAGTTACACAAGATAATATAGTTATACAGAATAACAGTTACAAAACACTACATAGTAACACATCATAAAACAGTTTCACAACATAACGTAATTACACAAACATAGTTATGCAACAAAAATAGTGACACAACAAAACATAGTTACACAAGATAACATAATTACACAACATAGTAACACAGTAAAACATAGTTGCAACAACATAACATGGTTAGTCAACGTAACATAGTTACACAACATAATTTAGTTACAGAACATAACATAGTTACACAAAATAAAATAATCAAAGACACAATATAGTTACCTAACATAACATAGTCAGACCATAAAACATAAAACAGTGGCATAAAATAACATAGTTATACAACACAATATTGTTATACAGTATAGTTACATGACATATATGTTTACACAATACAACATCGTTACACAACACAATATAGTTACTCAACACAACATAGTTACACAGCATAAAATGGTTACACAACACAGCATAGTTATTCAACACTACATAGTTACACACATATGGTTACTCAACATAACATAGTTACACAAGATAATATAGTTTCAAAACACAACACAATAACACAGCATAACCTGCTTAAACAACATAACATAGTTACGTAACCCATCATAGTTACATAACATAAAAAGATACGCAACAAAACATTGTTACACAACATAACATCGTTACACAACACAGCATAGCTACTCATCACTACATAGTTACACAAGATAACATGGTTACAAAACATAACAGAATTACTCAACACGAGAGAGTTACACAACACAACATAGGCTGCACAACAGAAAATAATTACACAACACGTCATTGTTGTACATAGCATAACTATACAACATAACATAGTTACAAAAACACCATAACTACTCAACACAACATAGTTGCACAACTTAACACAGTTACTCAATACTACATAGTTACTCAGTATAACATAGTTACACAATATAATACAGTTACAAAATACGACGCAGTAACACAACATAACATAATTACCGAACATAACCTACTTACACAACATAACATAATTACACAACATAACTAGTTACACAAGATAAAATAATTATACAATATAACATAACATAGTAACACAACATAACATACTTAATGACCACAACATCGTTACATAACACAACACAGTTACACAACACAATATAGTTACACAATATAGTTACATTATATACATGATTACACAACATCGTTACACAAAACAACATAGTTAAACAACATATCATAATTACACCACACAACATAGTTACACATCATAACATGGTAACAAATCATAACATCGTTACACAATTCAACATTGTTAAACAACATATCATAATTACACCATAACACAGTTACACACAACATGGTAACAAATCATAACATCGTTACACAATTCAACATTGTTAAACAACATATCATAATTACACCACATAACACAGTAACATAACATAACATACTTAATGAACACAACATGGTTACAGAACATAAGATATTTACACAATATAACATTGTTACGCATCGTAACATAGTAACACAACATAATATAATTACATAACATTACATAATTGCACAACATAACATAGTTACATAACACAAAATAGTTACACAACTTAACACAGTTACTGAACACTACAGAGCTAATCAACATAACATAGTTTCACAAGGTAGCATCGTTATACAACACATGTTTACAAAATACAACATAATGACACTACATAACATAGTTGAAAACATAACATGTTTACACAACATAACATAATTATACTACATTACAAAGTTACTCAACATAATATTAATTAATATGCAACATAACATAATTACACAAGATAGTTACACAATATAACAAAGTTATTCGTCTACTTTCAAGTTATGCTATTCTTGAAGTTTTAATAAACCTCTTTAAAATCTTGAAAAAATAAACGTTTCCAATGTAAGCAACATTTTCATTTCAACACCATAAAAAACTAGATGTATATGTTACAGTGAATTGAAGTAAAATAATAGATGTCACTCAACCTCTACCAATAGAAAGCATTATGCTACCAATGTCTAAAAGAACAATGTTGTACTCTAAAACATTTAGACGTTCTAGTTATTAAAATTATTGCACTAATAGATGGTATAAATTATCGAAAGCGCCTTAAAGGATAAACCTGTTTCTCTCGGTGAGCTAAGAAAGCTTTATATTTCTATTAAGATTTCGTGAATCCACGTGTTTCTCTAACATCATGAATTATATTTCAACAGAAGTTTATGAAAAAAGCGTCAACTAACATTACATAAACTAACTATATCTGGTAAATATTAAGCCAAATATATCCAGTTGCTTTACGATCTAAGGATATAAAATAATCAAAAGAAAGGTAGAATTTCAAAATCGTTTTATGACAAGTTGAAATGCAATGAGCCTTGAGTTTATAATAAGTAAACAGTTTTTACTTAAATAGATTTGTGCATGATCATAAAAACTACTTTGAGGAAAATAGGACACACTAAAAACGATTAGACTTTTTGGGAATTATTTTGACACCTGCAAAACCGCATAAAAGGTACAAGTATCATATGTGTCCGATCCAGACTACGGGAATTATTAAAAGTTTGAAGAAGTTAAAGTTTAAAGAAATAGTAGGAAAAACTAATATATATTTTTATTTATACCCTATACAATACCTATACAATATCTATACAATGCCTATAAAATATCTATACAATACCTATACAATATCTATACAATACCTATACAATATCTATACAATACCTATACAATATCTATACAATACTTATACAATACCTATACAATATCTATACAATATAAAATATCTATACAATACCTATACAATATCTATACAATACCTATAAAATACCGCTGGATTGTTCACTGGTAAGTCTCAGAGCTTAAAATGTGAAAATATAGGTTTTGATACTCGTTGTGGACACAGATATATCATTATGTATCTTTTTACTTGTTAATTTTAAGAGCTCTAATCAAATAAGCACGTTTCAAATATTTTTGTGTAACGTCTCATCTATACTGCTCGAAGTACAAACGAATTACCGAGTTATGTTCCTATTTTAGTTGTTTTTATTTAATCCATGTGAATTAATAAAATGCACAGACTCGAGTCTGTATGTTGTATTATATGATATTTTCATCTCGATTGATCAAAATATTTTTAAAGAAAACTGATACCGAGAAACCCTAATTTTATGGCACATTTACGCATTAATATTGTACCTTTCACTCAGTGATGGTTTCAGCCGGATAATGTAAGAAAAACATATTTGTAGATAATCTTTTCATTTCTTGCCACTGTAAAACTGTGAGAATAACACATGTACCAGATTCGTGTGTGTTGTCAGTTACCTTTGTCTGAGGAGTAATTTTGACTGTTTAAATCTAAAGAAATGACTAAAACTATAATTTTGCGGGATGAAAAACAAAAACAAATCCCAAATTTGGCGTCTTTAGTATGTGAGGGTTGTAAATGTCTTGGTGCCGAGTAGCTGTTAATGTGAATGAATTACTCACCAAAATATGCATTTACACTGATGTTTAATTCACGTTCGGAGAGCCAAAATGCATTTTAAATACATCTTAAAATACAAGTAATTATAAATATCAGCTTGTGTTATTGATGTATTAGAAGAAGGAAAAAAATCTAAAAAATAAAATTCCTTCATCGTGTTTTCAAACATTTGTTAATTTATTCATTATGTATATATATGTTTCAAAATGTTGCGTTCTTTGTTAATATTTCCATGTTATTACGAGTTTTAATGTCTCTTGCAACTAATGAAAACTGAACCAAACTAAACTTTTGTATTAGTGAGTTGTAATATTCATCATGCAGAAGAGAAACACTAGGTACCGTATGGCGAACTATCTTGTCTAAACGATAAAAGAAAATTACTTTTCTTTATAATTATGGACCATGTCCGGTATAGAAATTCTCAACTATCGTACCATGCGTTGTCTGGCTGTTGTAAATGAAGTCAGTTTACATGAATGTTTCATTACCTACATTACAAGATGACTTCTTGTGTAGTAATGGTTCACAACACACCTCTACTATCTGGTTTCTAAGAAGAATCAATATGTACAAATAAAGCTTACTAGAACGAAGGTTAAAAGGTCAGTCACTGCTTAGAGTTAAAAATATTATTGAAAGCGAAGTTCTGATAAGTTAGTAAAATATTATGTTGAAGTTATAAAAATTATTATACACGAGACAATAAACATTACCATCAATGAGTTTATCATACGTATTTTTAATACGTTGTTTAATGTTGGGAAAGTGTATCCTTTAACAATGTTTCACTGTTTAATATATTAAGCCGGAAATCTTTAATATCAATGAAATATATCAAATGTTTAGTTTTAATACTAATAAACCAATCATCAACTTACAATTTCTAAAAGTTTTAACATATCACCAGAAAGAGAAACATTTTAAGCTTACATTTGTTACTGAACAGTAAAAAAACTAAAATATACATTCATAACGGTTTATCTTAGTACAAAAAAAACCTGCACCTAATTTATAAGTGGTGATTAGAAGTTCTAACGTTCTATGTTAAAGTTTCAAATGTGGATATAAATTATCATCCACACTTTGATATTAACAAAAGACAATCTTTCGTTTTAATACTGAAGGGTCAAGTGAATCAACCTACAGGTTTTGAAATATCTTACCACAAGAACAAAAATATATTTAAAGACATGTTGGAGAAGTAGCTTTATTACTGAACAGTACCACAACTTAAATATGCATCCATGTTGCCTATCTTAATACACTGATCATATTTATAGGTCACTACTGATAATTATTAAATGTTGCTAGTTCTGTAGGTTCAATTTTATTTTATTTCTATACATTTTGGTTTTGTATGTTTTCTATTGAGAATAAAATCACACAGCAGAATTTCGACGGGGATCGAAACACAGAATTTTAGCGCTATAAAGCCCAAAGCTTACTGCTTCATGATTTTAAATATCAAAATTATCTTATTATTTTGCTACATATATTCAGCATCAGGAATAAATGAAGTCTGACTCTAGTTAAAGAATACAGTGAAAGTGATATTCACATATAACTACAACTAAATTCATAACATACATACACAAACTTACGTAAAACCACGTGTTACAAGTCAGCCTGAATACAACTCCCTTTTTCGAAGGGTTTATTTTAACAGTCAGAACTATACAAAAAACGTTTAATACAACTAAACTCAAATATTTTTAACAACATCTATAATAAATATACTTTTTACTAAGTAATCATCACTGGAGTATCACTGTTTTAGATAACAAAAGTTTAGGTACTTTAAAAGTAACGGAAAGTAACGAAGTTCAGCAACAAAGTCAGAGATTGAGAAACGTAATCCAACATCAACTTTTGATACCTGGAGATCTCGTTAAACATGAACTTCAGTGACGCAAGGACTGAAGGTGCCAGGAACGTTTCTTATCATCAAAGTCACAGATTGAGAGACGTAATCCAACATCAACTTTTGGTACCTAGAGATCTCGTTAAACATGAACTTCAGTGACGCAAGGACTGAAGGTGCCAGGAACGTTTCTTATCATCAAAGTCACAGATTGAGAGACGTAATCCAACATCAACTTTTGGTACCTAGAGATCTCGTTGAACATGAACTTCAGTGACGCAAGGACTGAAGGTGCCAGGAACGTTTCTTTTCATCGAAGTCACAGATTGAGAGACGTAATCCAACATCAACTTTTGGTACCTAGAGATCTCGTTAAACATGAACTTCAGTGACGCAAGGACTGAAGGTGCCAGGAACGTTTCTTATCATCAAAGTCAAAGAGTCAGGAAAGTATTTTTACAATAGTCTTAAAAAGAGAAGGACGTAACACAACATTAGGCTCAAACAGTGTGCAACACAGTTGTTATAAATCCCGCATTTGAAATTCTAGGAAAATAAAACGTTGAACCAACCTACTAGTAACATGTAATAACAAACTGGTAAATATTAAACTGAGCCATTATTTAATTTAAAAAATTCAACTTAAAACTGATAAGTTAATATTAGATAATGAAGTTAAGTTACTGTTGTACAAGTAAAGTAAATTACTGTTAGATAAGTAATGTAGGTTACTGTCAGATAAGTAAGGTAAGTTACTGTCAGATAAGTAAGGTAAGTTACTGTTAGATAAGTAAGGTAAGTTACTGTAAAATAAGTTATTGATAGATAAGTAAAATAAGTTACTGTTAGATAAGTAATGTAGGTTACTGTCAGATAAGTAAGGTAAGTTACTGTAAAAGAAGTTATTGATAGATAAGTAAAATAAGTTACTGTTAGATAAGTAAGATGAGTTACTGTTAGATAAGTAAGATGAGTTACTGTAAAATAAGTTATTGGTAGATAAGTAAAATAAGTTACTGTTAGATAAGTAAGATGAGTTACTGTTAGATAAGTAAGGTAAGTTACTGTAAAATAAGTTATTGATAGATAAGTAAAATAAGTTACTGTTAGATAAGTAAGATGAGTTACTGTTGGTTAAGTAAGATGAGTTACTGTTAAAATAAGTTATTGATAGATAAGATTAGATAAGCAAGTAAGGTTAAGTAAGATGA
This sequence comes from Tachypleus tridentatus, assembly GCF_004210375.1. Taxonomy (NCBI): domain Eukaryota; kingdom Metazoa; phylum Arthropoda; class Merostomata; order Xiphosura; family Limulidae; genus Tachypleus; species Tachypleus tridentatus. The sequence continues at coordinate 157,178,753 of NC_134832.1, read as the reverse complement.
GTTACTGTAAAATAAGTTATTGATAGATAAGTAAAATAAGTTACTGTTGGATAAGTAAGATGAGTTACTGTTAGATAAGTAAGATGAGTTACTGTTAGATAAGTAATATGAGTTACCGTTAAATAAGTAAGTAAATTATTGTTAAATAAGTAAAATAAGGTACTGTTAGATGATTAAGGTAATTTGGTGTTGAATTAGTAAGATAAGTTAATTTTTGGTAAGTAAGGTAAGGTAATATTAAATAAGTGAGACAAGCTCAATTTTCATAAGAAAGACAAATTAATTTTGGATAATAACATTAGTTACAGTAAAATAAATGAAATAGGTTAATTTTGGATAAGTGAGCTAAGTTTAATGTTATAATAGTGAAAACAACTAATACTGAATAAGTAAAATAAGATAATATGACACGTGCAAGATAAGCTAATGTTGTAAAGACATAGCAGTTAATTTTGGATAACTAAAACAAGTTGGATAAATAAGATAAGTTATTGTTATATAAGTGATGTAAATTAATTTTTGGATACATAGATAAGTTAATGTTATATAGTGTGTTAAGTTAACGTTAAATAAGTTATATAACCTCAATTGTGACAACTAAGGTAACTTAATGTTGGATAAATGAGATAAGGTAATGTTAGATAATAGAGATAAGTTAATGTTAGATAATAGAGATAAGTTAATGTTAGATAATAGAGATGAGTTAATGTTAGATAAGTGAATTAATTTTAATAAAACAATAAGTTGGTGTTGAATAAATAAGAGTAGTTAATGTTAGATAATAGAGATAAGTTAATGTTAGATAATAAAGATAGGTTAATGTTAGATAACAGAGATTAGTTAATGTTAGATAACAGAGATAAGTAAATGTTAGATAATAGAGATAAGTTAATGTTATATAGTGTGTTAAGTTAACGTTAAATAAGTTATATAACCTCAATTGTGACAACTAAGGTAACTTAATGTTGGATAAATGAGATAAGGTAATGTTAGATAATAGAGATAAGTTAATGTTAGATAATAGAGATAAGTTAATGTTAGATAATAGAGATGAGTTAATGTTAGATAAGTGAGTTAATTTTAATAAAACAATAAGTTGGTGTTGAATAAATAAGAGTAGTTAATGTTAGATAATAGAGATAAGTTAATGTTAGATAATAAAGATAGGTTAATGTTAGATAACAGAGATTAGTTAATGTTAGATAACAGAGATAAGTAAATGTTAGATAATAGAGATAAGTTAATGTTAGATAATAGAGATAAGTTAATGTTAGATAATAGAGATAAGTTAATGTTGTACTGATGAATTGATAAGTTAACGTTGAAAACGTGAGAGAAGCTAATTTTTTTCATAAAAACGATAATTTAATGTTGGATATATATATATATATATGTTCTATTCATCATGGAAATATACATAAAATGTCGTATGTATAAAGAAAATATTAGTAAAATTAGTTTAAAGTTATTCATAAAGTTTTAATAGTTGTGACTCCATTTTGGCTAAGCTAGATAATTTCATTTTAATAAACGAGATAAGTTATTGTTTGACAAGTTAACATAAGATTGACAAATAATAAAGTTTTGTTAGTTCTCTAAACTGAATGTTTAAGTATTTAATCACAGATTGAAAATCTCTTTACTTTTCATTATATCAAACATAACGTTTTCATCATAACACTGTAAAATATGAAGGTCAAATATTTGTTTCTGAAGTTCTTGCAAATAATAAATTATATTATAAATAATGAACATCTTGTTAAATGTGATAAGTGAAACATTCCGATTAAAGTACGTATTATACATCGATGTACTGATTTAATATTAGATTTAATATTAATAATGTGATATTAGAGTTTAGTTTATGATATTATAATGTATATGATGTGTTTATTTATCCACAATAAAATATGGTGACTAATGTTAGAAATGAATTCAAAATAAGCACAGATGAATTCAAAGCCATTGTGAGAAAAAGAATAAAGAATTTTAAGAAATTTAAAGTGAATAAATAATACGAAAACAAATGTAACTTGTATAACAAGGAGAAACGTTCTTTGTTTGAAATAACTAATTTTCCTATTACAATTAATGTTTATTTGTAGAACTGTATTTTTCAGTTATATTTGAGGTTCAAAAGTGCTAATTCTTCTTTTCAGGTGTATTATCAAAATATAAACTTAAATTTGATGAAGAGATACCTACTTTTCAGAAAAACAAAATTTGGAGACAGCTCGAATGTGTATTGAAGAATTTATTATTGTACGACATTTTATATTTATTACGAAGCATTTCTTCATTATCTATTTAAATAGTCTCCAAACTTTTAAAATATAAATTTATTCTAAGTTAAACTACCAAATTAGGTCAATATATTAATTTTATTTCCTCAGTACCTGGAAACAATTAAAACACTTTTATATTAAATAAACAAGAGCGTTGAGATTTCCTTCCTTGTTGGTAACAGTAATAAGTATCAGTAATTGCATTATCAGTACAAATAATGAAATTGATTAGTAAAATAATACATAATTTCCAAACATATATATTATATATCAGATATCACGATTTGAAGCTACTGGACTCACAGAAATACGACTTGTAGTTATGTGATCGTTACTATATAATACACGTCCTATATGTTAGTTAATGTAGACAAATCTATTAAATACTGGTTGGAAGATACTGTTAAAAAACACTAAAACGTATTTTTAAAAAAATAATCAAATATACACAGTACAGCTTCAATTTAATAACAGTCCAAAGTACTAGTTAGTAGATTTTTTTTAAATAATATATAACGTCAAACATCAAACACAGTTTGAGTTTTCTTAAGGCAGGTCGACTTAATGTGTTTTATTGTCTTTAGAAGTTTGGATTTTAATAGTTTATGTGGATTCTAGTGAATCTAATTGGATTTTAGCATGGCAAGACACATGTAATAAACATATTCCACGATGGACTCTGCTGTTTCAGGACTACTTGTAAATGAAACAATTTCTCTTTTCCTGAGATCATTAGTAAGGTTATTACTAATATCAACTAATGTACAATAAAAACTACAATATATGGTTCAGTAATGATAACAAAATATTCGCTTTCGTTTTATACAGTTCGTAGCTACTGTGTTCAGAACGAAGCCTTGGTGTCTTGAAAATAATTCACTACATGAGCATAGAAGAGGCCTTTTAGCACTGCCATATTTTATTACAGATATGAAGATAGAGAGTCGTGCGAACTAATTTTTGTTACTGCGTACTGAAGCTATTGATTACTGAACACATAAATACGGTTGTTTACAACCAAACAAGGTGGAACAACAAGACGGCACCAACTAAACACACCAAGGTAAGTTTCACAAACATAAGAAGTTAACCCTTAGATCACTAACTTTCAAACAGTATTATTGAGTTAAAAATGTTTATAAAGCTATGTTGTAATTATCATGAAAATGTAACAAAGTGTGTTGTATGTATTATGGAAACGTGTATAAAAATATGTTCTATTTATCATGGAAATATACATAAAAATGTCGTATGTATCATGAAAATGTTACTAAAATTAGTTTAAACTTATTCATAAAGTTTTGATAGTTGTGACTCCATGTCAATTTGAGTTTGAGTTTTATCGATAGTACAAAATATTCCTCATCTTATGTGTTTTTGTAAATGTGAAGATCATTCTACTAAACGAGTGGTGGATGTAAAGGTACAATCGACTAACAGTAACTGAAAATAAGGATAATATTACACCTAGTGTTCAAAATATAATAAGGATAATATTACACCTAGTGTTCAAAATATAATAAGGATAATATTACACCTAGTGTTCAAAATATAATAAGGATAATATTACACCTAGTGTTCAAAATATAATAAGGATAATATTACACCTAGTGTTCAAAATATAATAAGGATAATATTACACCTAGTGTTCAAAATATATAATGAGGATAATATTACACCTTGTGTTCAAAATATAATAAGAATAATATTACACCTAGTGTTCAAAATATAAATATGTCGAAAGCTACGTAAGGGTTATTTGCGTTCTAACGCCTCTAATTTTCAGCTGATGGAGTATATACCAAGAATAGCAGCTAGCCGACAGCCCTCAGCTCTTGTATGGATGAATATTGGGATTTAACCAATCTAGCATCTAGCACGCTCGCGATTCCACGTGTTTTTCAGACAATGGGCACATTTATAGTCGAGCATACTAGCCACTATGTCACTCTCTGTCATTTTTATTAAAAAAGCAATAAAAAAACTCTTTTCTTGAGTAAAGATGTAGATCTTTATATTATGTTTCTCAGTATATGTTATATTACAACATGTAAACCTCACATTGTTATGATAACGCTGGTTTAAGTTTTTACAGTCAAATATATGTAATAGTTTTTCATGTTAGTTGATAGTAATTATAAAGAGAATTATCAGAATCGATAAATTTCTAGATTTTAATAATACTTTTAATTCTGTGTTGACTAAATTCTTGACTCTTTGATTGAGGTATTATAGCTGAAGAAACATTACTGAACACAGAAATGGAAAGCATATAATAATATGATTTATATTAGTCACATAATGTGCCACATTCTTATGAGTAGTTATCGGGGACCTTGCATGATACGGCACCATATGAGTAGGTAGAGATGATAATGTCCACCAATTACTCTAGAAGGTGAATTGTTAGACAGATGGATGTTATGATGCAGCCATGACAACAGAAGTTGTCCAGAAGATGTGTTGCTAGGATCACAAAGGACACCAGGTGACGTGTTGTTATAAGCATGCACTTCTATATATGATTTCATCTAACACTAATATCTGAATTTTTTTATTGGTGTATCGTTGCAACAAAAGTTCTCACCGAAATATTTCATTTTGATACTTTATTATATTTTTAATATAAAGATATTGTAATCTGATTTCAATAAAAATACATATCATTTGAGGATACATTTACATGAAAACAAACACGCAAACAAACATATCATTATCATCTTCATGGGATCTTAATTCAGACAATAACTCATTGTAACTCCAAGTTCAAAAGATTTTCGTGATGAATGTTTTTATATTGAGGTTATGTAGAGACAGTCCTAATAGATCAAAATATTAACTTTTCTCATCTTGGTCAAATTAACTACAGGCCGAGAGACTACCAGATTTATGATTCAGATCTAGATTGGTTATACGAGGTTGTCTTTCCTCTTTTTTAAATATTTGATCACCAGCAAACAAATCTCCAAACCTCTTTCATGCACATAAATTTTGTGTGAAAATCGAACAAATCTCTACAGTGTTCATGGCTTATTACATTTCAACAACTGTTGTGTTTTAATAAACAACACATCTAGTATCTAATACAAAAAAAATAAAATAATTAGATCATTCTAAAATAACTAACGGAAATATATAGCTTTAATAACAGTAACTCAAAAGAAACTATAACATAAAAAGAGTAACAAGAAACATAATGTAGAAAATGTGCAATTTGAATGAAGACTACTTGTTGTTTAGTGTTGGTGAAAGTTGTTTAGTGTTGAGTGTTTCTTTCATTTGTTGTCCCCCGCTAGTACAGCGGTATGTCTTCGGATTTACAACGTAAAATTAGGGGTTCGATTCCCCTCGGTGGGCTCAGCACATAACCCGACGTGGCTTTGATATATAAGAAAACACTTTTATCAGTTATTCCCTATCATTGTCGATTTTCTGAAGAATATTGAAATTTAAAGGTTAAGATCATGTCCTTTTTCTTTACGATGCTGTCGTATATAACAAACACCAGGGTTACTTAGCCTCTTGTGTTATCATGGAAATTCCCAAATATTCTTTGACTCGGCTAGCAGATGGTGTTTGTTTTTGTATTAGACGTCAGTTATGATGTTTTCCAGCAGATTAATTTACAAAACTGACTAGAATTTTGTATAATCAAAAATATTTGTAGTGATGAATAAGTCAGTTAAAACATATTCCAGTTCATAAATTTCCTTTTCTCACCAACTTAAAATGTGAATCTCCAGCAGTGTTTGTCATGTCCCATATCAATTCTTTGATCTTAGAACTGTTTTTCACATTCCATTAAATAACGTTTAATAGTTTGCTGCATACAGCTTAGCACCAAAGTGTGGTTGTAGGAATTTGTTTTCCATCCATACTGATTGCCGCAAAATTGATACCGCAATGTTTGTAATTGTATGGGCTTTTTCCCAAGATCCATAAAATGCATCATCATCAACACGTCTTATGATGTGTAATTACGTGACATAAAAATACAGTACCAATAGATCATTCTAAGTTTTCCTATTGAACTCAAACTGATTTGCATACAAAATATTTCAAAGGATATTTAACTCTATCTTTCTGAAATTTAGCATGTGATAGAACGACTGATGAACTTATCTTGACATGTTTAGCGTAAATAGAAACCTGTCGCACTTAGAATGTTCATTTGACCTAATATCAAATGAATCTTCATGTCATACCAGACAAAGTTTGAAACTTACACCATGAAGTTAGAACTTCTATAAAAGTATTTTCCTTTTAATGACCTGATCTAATTTTGCAGATTAAGAACCAGCATATTTTGATAACCATTATGAACATTATGCCAGCTATTTTACCACATCCCACAAACCTTCAAGGATGAAAAATTTTCGAAAACGAATGACACAGATAGCCAGAATATTATTGCCGAAATAGTTTATAGAAGAGTTACATTGTAACATCGTATGATCCTTGATGAACAAAAAGAAATAGTGTTATGCTTATCGTTTTATGGAGGAAAGCAACTGAGAGATGTTTGTGTAAGAGGTTCATGCAAATTATCTTATATGTGATATTTTTTCTATATTACTGGAAATTTAAAAAATAAAAATAAAAAGATATTTAAAAAATCTAAAATTTACATAATATAAAATATTACTATTCAAGCAAGTAAATATTGTCTGTTTTATTTTCTAGAGTTTTTCTGCAGTGCACGCAGGTGAAATAAGGTGCTCAGAGTTTGTATTGACCCCTAACAGGCATGATGAAATATGTCTTGTAGGCTTCACACATTTTAGCAGATGCTGTCACAGAGCACTTTTTCGCCCTTGTCTTGACAAATTGACCACATACATAGCAGAATGCGTCTGGAGAATTTTGTAGCTTCTTTATGCCATTTCTGATAAAATCACATATGTCTATGTGTTAACTTGGTAGCTAGAATTAAACTGAAGTGGTGAGCCCATGTATATATATATTACTATGGAAAGCCCTAGAAAATTCAAAAAGGTTCTTGAAAATTCTCGTAAGTTCGAGAAGATTTTCTATCAGCTACTTAGCATTGAACCTACCTGGAATGTTCTGGAAAATGGGTAAATTTGGAAATTTCATTACCCAGGTCACAAAAGCAAAGTTTGAAGAGGAAAATAGGTCTTTTCCCTTTACTTTAGGCATAATTAATTGGGAAATAACACTTTTTGCCAAGGAACAAGAAAAAACTTGCTAGATAGTGTTATAGGCACTGACCAGATATTTCATTACAATGATATATTTGTAAGTTCCACTATAAATATAGCAGTATGTCATCCGAGTTTTAAGTATGTGTTTTTTTATAACAAACCTACATCGGACTAACTGCTGAGCTCCTGATTTCACCCTTGCAAATCCGTAAGCATATCGCTGTACTATGGAGGCTAGTTTCAAGAATAGTTAAATCTTTTCAGTCAACTCACTTAGGAATAAAAGTGTATTTTGCTGTATCATAAAATCCATTTCATTATTGCTGTATCTATCTATTTTTGAGTGAAACAACTGATGTATATCTAGAAAACACGTAAATATACTTGAGCAAATAAATAAACTGATTGTTATAACGATATAAGTTAGAAGAAATCCATTAAATTAGACAACCATTGCTGAAATGATTATTCGGTTTCTCATAAACTTATATCTTTCTCGTTTATGCACAACATATGTATTCTACCTATTTAACCACTATTTGATCTGTTTTAGAGTGTCGGACTTACCTGATATTTTCACAGATCTAAATGTAGATTGCACTCCACCACATCTGACAAAATGTGAAAGGTTATAATATATAGATTTTTTTCTATATGATCTACCTTTATTTATTGCAGTTTAATATGAACGTTGACTCTAACATTAACAATAGTATGATCTTCATAACAAATAGTGCTAATATTTAGATAGCTCAAAATATTACTGAGCTGAAAATGCTGTAAACAGCCCATGAAAACATTCGATACAAATGAATGAACAATACAAAATTACTTTATTAAAATTTAACCCATTTAGATTTAGTACTTTTAGATCTTGTAATTAATATATGTATCATGTTTCATATACATTAGTTTGTCTAGGTCTTCAACTAATTCTTAGATAACTGTTTTGTAATTTTATATATCCTGTCGGGTTAAAATTATTTCGTATTCATAACACATTGTTGTTACTTTTGAGGACAGATTTCCCACTAATACTCACGATCATTGCTTGTTAGATCTACCAGAAACATATTAACTGCAATAGAATTTCGGCTCGTTTTTGATAATTCTGAAAAACACTGTAGATAAACTCTATATTTTCATAATTCGGTTTTACAATTTTATTTTTAACGAACTCTATGGCATTGATTGAAAGATCTAATGGTGTCGTAGAATATAATTCATATTGTCATCTATGGTGTTTAATACTTTATGTAACAATCTTTCATAAACTATGAGTTCATACATTGAGTGTAGTAGTTTTTCCAGAACGAATGTGATTCTAATATATGTTCTATATTTTTTAGAATCAAACAGGTTTACGATTAGTCCATCCTGCAAAACCACCGTATAAGAAAACTATGTGTGCTATAAATAATGGTAGAAACCCTCCTTTCTGTATCAGTAAATTTAGTTTCTGTTGAGCCTGTATAATCTAAGCTCTTTCAAAATATTTAAAGTACATTCATAAATACACATGATAAATCCATTTATGCCTACACTGCCTAAAATACAACTTGAAACAAAACATGTAAAATTAATTTTTCTAATTGATTAATTGACCACGAAATTATGTTATTCTTTCATCTGCTTGTGTGTTGCTTGAATTAATGTGAGAGGCAAATATTGATACTGTTTTAACTGCAAGTGTTATGATGAAGTAAAGAGGTTGTAATTACAACATTTAAAAATTATTTATACATCAATTTACATACACTTTTTTTACTACCACGATAATGATTGGTCATACGAAATACACAGAAATAATCCGATTTGAAAGCTGATTATCCATGTGGCGTCTAAATAATTTCATATTATAACAATAAATTTTTGGCAGACTTCTCAATATCTCTGGTTTCTGTTCCTTCTTTGTATAACGGTTGTAAAGTTCTCCGTCAACAATCTTGCCACACTCAACACACAAAAATAGTGTATGTTTCCAATATAGCGTTAACCAGTCACACTGAATAGATCTGTCTTTGAAAAATATTCACTAGAAAATGGTTATTTGAACAAAAACACATCTATATACCCAATGACTAAATCTCATATTAATTACATTTGGCCATCTTTCAGATAAAATCCTTTTATTTCTATCACAGTCATGACAATAAGCATATATTTAGTGAAATATTAGTCTTAACTCTATAACTTTATCTTGAGAAGTAAATCATACATTTCCAGTTGATGGTTAAGTAGCTATATGGTTTTCTTCAAGCATCTTCATTATCTTCTTCAACATATTTGGCACATCCTGGAAATATCTATTCTTGCTAAAACATAAAAAAATCAGTTGAATTTGTCTAACACTTGAACACTACAATGTATTGATAATTTTAATTGTTATTACGCATGTCTCTACCCTTATGAAATATATTCTTTACAATATAAAATACTAATAAACTCAAAGAGAGACTTCAAGGTTCAGACACTAGTTTAAGTTCTCCATTTTTATTCATCAGATCATCAAGTATAATTACTGGAATACTTTCCATTAACTATCAAGTATAATTACGGGAATACTTTCCATTAACTTAGTATACAGTAGTTGTAATTTGACATAAAAAACATGCGATATTTTCAGAGAATAGGTAACTTCACAATGGTAAGGTAAAACTTGATATTAAATCTTTCACTAAAGACGTAAAAATGTTTTCTTACTTAATTTCTAGTTAAAAGTTGAGAAAGGCGGACTAAATCATGGACCTTCTTTAAGGCCTTAAACGTGCCTCTTTTTTAGTCCATGAACCAGGTCTAGAAGTCCGTTCTAACAGATGAAATAGTTCAATATCTATGCATTCAAATGTTAATATCTGAGAGAATATGTCTTTAAATGGACGATAATTTTTATTTGTTCTCTTGCTATAAGCTGTTCTGGGTCTTTTAATTTTTACAGTAACGTAAGGTGTTTAAAATAGCGGGGAAAATATTACCACCTGCACCTCTACTGTACCCTAAAGTCGCATTTCATAGCTAACCGAAATAAATTTTGTGAAATCATGTTTAACCAACGAAGAGGCAGAAAAGCGCACATGAGATAGTCAAATGTCGGTAAGATCGTTTGTCAGCCAATCACAACTAAGATAATTCATGAAATGATTTAGTGTCATGTTTATAAAATAATTATTTGTAAGAACCACTAATATTAAACGTTTAATATATAGAAAAGGTAGTTTTGGTAAAGCTACATTCCAAAAAAGGCTTTTACGTCATGTTGCTTAGAAACAAAATTCTGGCCTAATATTGCTTTTAGTCTGCGTATTGAAAATATAAAATAAAATGTACAGGCAACAGAAATGGAAAAATATTTGTTGATTTCTTAATTTAGAGCCTATAACAGTTGGTCTATGAAAATATTTGTTTTTATTTTAAACATTGGTGACATAATATAAAGCAGACATTTATTGTGGAAACAATATTAAATAAAATTAATCAAACGAGACAATATTTTCCTTGCACATTAATTCATTTGAAAAGTTTGAAAAATGTCCGAAACTTTTAACGTTTTTACACTTTACAAATCAATTACAGTACAAGAAAAACATTCATGTCTCGTTCTATTGGTTTTATTTAAAATGTTCACATTTTCATTATTTCAACAACCTTAGTCATTATTCTCTTTTCTGTCTGCACCCGTTGGGATAGCGGTAAGCCTATGGATTTGCAACACTAAAATGAGGAATTCGAATCCCCTCGGTGGACGCAATAGACAGCCAGATGTGCGTTTGCTATAAGAACCTTTTCTTCAAGTTTTTTTTGCGTCAACAATAAGCCCTGTGGCTTATGACGCTAAAATTGTATAATAATGATCATGGTAACCTCAGTATTTACAACTTATTGTTTAGTTTCTTCTTAACAACAAGAAGGCGAAACATACGTTTATGATAATATTATTTCTGTCAATCATATAAGTTGACTCATTTCGTTTAAGTGTCCGTGTCTTCTCCACTGGCACAGCGGGATGCTTTTGGACTTACAACATGATGGGCACAGCACACGTACCTCATTGTGTAGTTTTGTATTAACTACAAAACAAAATTATGATTTTCAAGTTATTCATAATATATTATACTGCAGTTCAGAGCAGTTAAAATCATTCTCTGTTAAATATAATAACTTATGAATCAATATTGTTAAGGAAATTTGGTAAAGTGTTATAATTAACTGAATTAACCTAATAATAAATTCAACTCTCTATTTAAATTTACTGTGTCGGAAGAGCAAATACAAGTTTATCCTATCGAAACTTTCACTCATGTTTAAAGTTTAGTATGTTATATAACTATAGACATGTTTAGTATGTAGTAAGCCCAAGTTTGAGTTTTTCATCTTGTAAACCAATTTTGAAATTTACTTTGTTTTATATCTATACTTCTACTGGGTCCTAAACCTATATTCAAATTTAGTACATCATATACCTACATTACGTACTTAGGACTATATTCGTCACGTATAGTGCATGGTGGCCAGCTTGATTTATGTTTCTTAAATATATATTTATGGGAGAGAGGTACTTAGGACTATGTTCATCACGTCTAGTGCATGGTGGCCAGCTTGATTTATGTTTCTTAAATATATATTAATAGGAGAGAGGTACTTAGGACTATGTTCGTCACGTATACTGCATGGTGGCCAGCTTGATTTATGTTTCTTAAATATATATTTATAAGAGAGAGGTACTTAGGACTATGTTCATCACGTCTAGTGCATAGTGGCCAGCTTGATTTATGTTTCTTAAATATATATTTATGGGAGAGAGGTACTTAGGACTATGTTCATCACGTCTAGTGCATAGTGGCCAGCTTGATTTATGTTTCTTAAATATATATTTATGGGAGAGAGGTACTTAGGACAATGTTCATCACGTCTAGTGCATGGTGGCCAGCTTGATTTACGTTTCTTAAATATATATTTATAGGAGAGAGGTAGTTAGGACTATGTTCATCACGTCTAGTGCATGGTGGCCAGCTTGATTTACGTTTCTTAAATATATATTTATAGGAGAGAGGTAGTTAGGACAATGTTTATCACGTCTAGTGCATGGTGGCCAGCTTGATTTACGTTTCTTAAATATATATTAATAGGAGAGAGGTAGTTAGGACTATGTTCATCACGTCTAGTGCATGGTGGCCAGCTTGATTTACGTTTCTTAAATATATATTTATAGGAGAGAGGTAGTTAGGACTATGTTCATCACGTCTAGTGCATGGTGGCCAGCTTGATTTACGTTTCTTAAATATATATTTATTGGAGAGAGGTACTCAGGACAATGTTCATCACGTCTAGTGCATGGTGGCCAGCTTGATTTACGTTTCTTAAATATATATTTATAGGAGAGAGGTACTCAGGACTATTTGCATACTTGTACATGAATGTGGATGAAGTGCTACGTTGCTACGTGGTACTTTATAGGCTGAAGTTAAAACTGAATTTTGTATTCTTTGTAGTTTCTGTAATTGTTTTTGTGTTATGTTTATCCAGGCAGGAGATGCATATTCTATTATAGGTCTAATGTATGTTTTGTAGATTTTATTATATTATCAGGTGATGTACCTTGATTTTTACCTGAAAGACGTCTTGTATAATTTTCTCTCTTCCAGATTCTAGTCAGGATATTGTTTGTATGTTGTATCCACGTTGATTTGGTATCATAAGTTAATCCTAAAAATTTAGCAGAAATAGCAGTCTGTAAAAATGATTCGTTCATGTATAACTTTGGTGGATCTTTTTTCAGTTTATATAATCTGGTAAATAGTATTACTTGGTTTTTCAGAATATTAATTTTTATTCTATATTTCTGGCAGTATTCTTCTAAATTATTCAGGACTAACTGGTTGGAGGTTTCTTGCTGCTATTGAAGGAGTGGGGGTACTTTTCCAGGCCGCTACATCGTCAGCAAATTGTGATGCAAAACCTAAATTTAAGTCCAACAGTGGCATATTACTCATACATAATGAATATGATAGGGCTAACTACCACTCCCTGCGGGACTCCTGCGCTCCCAGCGGCTCAACGGTATGTCTGCGGACTTACAATGCTAAAACCCGGGTTTCGTTACCCATGGTGGGTAGAGCACAGATAGCCCATTATGTAGCTTTGTGCTTAATTCAAAAAACATGAAACAAACAAACGGGACTCCTGCCTCGCGTGAAAAGGACCCTGAGCAAGCCCCATTCACATCTACTTTACACGTTATATTGTCCAGGAAGTTGGATAGCCTGTATATTTCAACATAGGTTTATAACACGGTAGTATGAATATATTTTTATGAAACAGTGAAGATAAAAATATGTTAAAGATAAACTATACTTGAATATAGGTTGAGAACACAATACACTTGAATGTAGTTATATAAGATAGTAAACCTTGATAAAAAGGTGCATGAACATTAAATATGAATACAAGTTTTTGACACAGTAAAATGAATATAGATTTACGAAATATGAAACTTCATTACGAGCATAACATGCAGTAAACTGAAAAAAAATTAAAACGCGGTAAGCTTGAATGTTGTTTTCGGACAGAGTAAACTTTTGAAGTTGGATAGCCAGCGAATAACTTCACAAGTTTACTCTGTCCGAAAACAACATTCAAGCTTACCGCGTTTTAATTTATTTTTCAGTTTACTGCATGTTATGCTCGTAATGAAGTTTCATGTTTCGTAAATCTATATTCATATTTACCGTGTCGAAAATCTATGTTAAAGTTTACAACGTTGTAAGTTTATATTTAATTTTTATTTATCTTAAGCACCTATTCATGTTTACCTTGTGATAAAGCTATTTTCAACTTTATTGAGCCCTAAATCAGTGTTCAAGTTTACTGTATTTTAAAACCATATTCATATTTATTGTGTCTTAAGATCATATTGATGTGTCTTGTATCGTAAACATATTAAACATACCGTGTCATATAACCATATTCAAGTTCACTGTATTGTAACAGTTACCATGTTATAAACATATATTTAAGTATACTCTGTCATTATTCCATGTAAAATTTACTATTTCACAAAGATACGTACAATTGTGGTCTATCACAACTTACCCACTATCATAATTATATAGTTATATTCAAGTGTGGTATACCGTAATTTACATACAGCCATAGAGTGTTAAAACAGCTATCTCCAATTGAGGTTAACCGTAACTTACATACAGCCATAGAGTGTTAAAACAGCTATCTCCAATTGAGGTTAACCGTAACTTACATGTAGTCGTAGTTTGTTAAAAAGATAACTTCAAGTGTGGTGATTCATTTCTTCAGAGGGCAAATATGTTTCCCAGTTATGTTAAAGTCCAGAAGTTACATGAAGTCATAGTTTGTTATACAACTTTATTTAAGCTGATAAACTTTCGTTAATCGTTGATACAATAATTTACTTACTTTTGTTCTTGGTTGAGAACCTTAAAACATGTTTAATTTTGAGCATGTGTGTTTAATTTAACAAATTTAGATTGTATTCTAATTACATGTAATACGTGAATACAAACAATGGATCTGTTAACAAAACAAGGACATGTTAGTTGTTTTGTAATGAAGGGTTTGTTTATTTATATTTTAAACCAGCAGGTTCCCTCAAGATGTACTTCACAATATCTGCTATACTAAAGCTAATATGGAACGAGAATTTCCTGAACAAACTTGTATTCATCGCATCCCTCATTGGTTTCATCTATCAAAGTGTCAACTTCCTGCAGTTATTTCACGAATACCAAACTAACCTGGACATTGCTATAGACGATGCACTTCAAGTACATTTTCCTGCCGTCACAATATGCAGTATGGAGAGGTATGTTTCCAACACTTATTTCAACAGAGTGTTGAAGTAACTACGATGACATTTTATATTATGTAGATAAAAGTATTGCTATATCATAGAAGTAAGTATCAATACACGACACTTTTATATTGTAAAAGTAGACATCAATGTACGGCACTTCTATATTGTAGAAGTAGGTATCATTGTGCAGCACTTCTACATTCTAAAATTAAATATCATTGTACGGCACTTCTATATTGTAGAAGTAGGTATCATTGTACAGCACTTCTACATTACAGAAGTAAGTATTATTGTGCGGCACTTCTACATTTCTAAAGAATGTATCACTGTAACGCCACTTCTATATTGTAGAACATTGCAAGAAACTTCTATATTGTAGACGTAGGTGTCATTGTACGGCACTGCTATATTATAGAAATAGGTATTATTATAACACCACTTCTATATTGTAGAAGTAGGTACGGCACTTCTATATTGCAAAAATATGTACGGTACTTCTTTATTGTATAAGTAAGTATCATTGTGCGGCACTCTGGTGATAACAGTATTTTTCTGTGGTTATGTGTATTAATTTAGTTGTAATAAAAATCAAACTGTAGTTTTATATTGTTAATCAAACTGTAGTTTTATATTGTTAATCAAACTGTAGTTTTATACTTAGTTCTGTGGTAATAATAACATACTGTTACAATCATAAGGATAACTGCAATACAAACAGTACAGGCCGATAAGGGCAGTGTTCTCTTATTTCATAGTGCTTAAATAAAACAGTAGATGGTTAAAACTGTTGATATGAGAACAATGTCCTTTGTCAATCGTAATAGACCGAAACATAAATTAATGTAATGTCAAAAGAATCTTTGTATACAAAATCCTTAGTATAGTTCATCATCTACAAAATTACAGAGAAAATATACAACTTCATTAGTACATACTTTTAAGTAATGTTATAAAGAGGTATGTTCTTTTTAATAAATATCATTCCAACTGTCACGACATTTAAAAAGTTTGTATCACATTAGTTTTCTTATAAAATCCAACAACCACTGATATTTCAATATCTAACCACGTCTAAAAATAAACGTGTATACATAACAAAAATTAACTGCAATAAGTTAATTAACGTGTCAACAAACATAAAAAATAGCAGTAAGCAATTAAAGTGAAAACAAACAAGCTACACTAGAAGTACATGGATAAAACAGTTATAAAGAAATAAACCAGGCAGGTATAACTATTGTTATTTAACAAACACACAACACTACCAGCTCCCAGATAACATAACGTAGATCACACAGGTTTAACTACTGTTATTAAGAAACACACAACACTAGCAGTGTCCATATATTACATTTAAAAAGGGCAAGTTCAAATGCTGTTATTTAATAAGCTTACTACTCTAGCAGGACCCAGATAACATTTAGGACGAAAAAGGTAAATATCGTAATAATTACCTAACCATACTGCCAGGACCCAGATAATATATTCAGAAAGGCATATTTAAATATTGTTATTTAATAAACACACTACATTACACATTAGCATCATCTAGACAATATATTTAAAAAAAAAGATAAGGTAGGTTTAAATATTATTATTAAAAACACTCCAAGAGCATAACCATGACAATAACAATATATTTCAAAAAGGCATGTTTAAATATTCCTTTAACAAGCAAACAAGCACACTCCAATACTATTATCTAGACAGTAGCAATATATTTAACTAAAGCATGATTAAATATTGTTATAAACAAGAAATCTTCCACTAGCCTTTTCTAGACAATAACAATATATTTAAAACAGACATGCTTAAATATTGTTATTAACAAGCACACTCCACTAGAATTATCTAGACAATAGCAATATATTTTAAAAAGGCATGTTTAAATATTGTTATTAACAAGCACAATACACTTGCATTATCTAGACAAAACAATACATTTAAAAAGGAATGTTTAAATATTGTAATTAACAAGCACACTTCATTAACATTATCTTGACAATAACAATATATTTAAAAACGTTTCTTTTAATATTGTTACTAACAAGCACACTAACATTATCAAGACAAAAGCAATATAATTGAAAAGGCATGTAAAATATTGTTATTAAAAAGCACACTCCATAAGCATTATCTAGACAATAGCAATATATTTTAAAAGGAAATGTTAAAATATAGTTATTAACAAACACACTTTACTAGCATTATCTGCACAATAACATAATATTAAAAAAGACATGTATAAATGTTGTTTTAACAAGCACCCTCCACTATTATTATATAGACAATAACAATATATTTAAAAAAAGAAATATTTAAATATTGTTATTAACAAGCACCTCCACTATTATTAAGTAGACAATAGCCATATATTTAAAAAGGAATGATTAAATATTGTTATTAACAAGCACACTCAACTAACATTATCTAGACAATAGCAATATATTTAAAAAGGCATGTCTAAATATGGTAATTAACAATTACACACTACTGCCATTATCTAGACAATAGCAATATATATAAAAAAGGCATGTTAAAATATTGTTTTAAACAAGCACACTCCACTATCCTTTGCTAGGCAATAGCAATATATTTAACAAACGTTTGTTTAAATATTGTAATTAACAAGCACAATACACTAACATTGTCTTGGCACTTGCAATATAATTAAAAAAATCATGTTTAAATATTGTTGTACACAAGCACACACTACAAAAATGATCTAAACAATAGCAACATATATTAAAAAGGAATGTTTAAATATTGTTATTAACGAGCACATTCCACAAGTATTATCTTAACAAATGATTATATTCAAAAAAGGCATGTTTAAATATTCATATTAACAAACACTCTTCACTAGCATTATCTAGACAATAGCAATATATTTGAAAAAGGCAAGTTTAAATATTCTTATTAACAACACTCTTCACTAGCATTATCTAGACAATAGCAATATATTTTAAAAAGGCAAGGTTAAATGTTGTTATTAACAAGCACACTCAACTAGTATTATCTATAGAATAGGAATATATTTAAAAAAGTATGTTTAATTTCTTTTTATTAACAACCACACTCTACTAGTGCTATTTGGACAATAACAATATATATAAAAAAGGCATGTTTAAATATAGTTATTCACAAGCACACACTACAAGCATGATCAAAACAATAACAATATATTTAAAAAAGGCATGTTTAAATATTGTTATTAACAAGCACATTCCACTAGTATCATCTTCACAAAAACAATATATTTAAAAAAGGAATATTTAAATGTTGTTATTAACAATTTCAAACTACTACCATTATCTAGACAATAGCAATATATGTAAACAGGCATGTTTAAATATTAATATTATTAACAAGCACACTCCACTAGCATTATCTAGACAATAGCAATATATTTGAAAAGGCATGGTTAAATATTAATATTATTAACAAGCACACTCCACTAACATTATCTAGACAATAGCAATATATTTAAAAAGGCATGTCTAAATATGGTAATTAACAATTACACACTACTGCCATTATCTAGACAATAGCAATATATATAAAAAAGGCATGTTAAAATATTGTTTTAAACAAGCACACTCCACTATCCTTTGCTAGGCAATAGCAATATATTTAACAAACGTTTGTTTAAATATTGTAATTAACAAGCACAATACACTAACATTGTCTTGGCACTTGCACTATAATTAAAAAATTCATGTTTAACTTTTATTGTACACAAGCACACACTACAAAAATGATCTAAACAATAGCAACATATTTTAAAAAGGAATGTTTAAATATTGTTATTAACGAGCACATTCCACAAGTATTATCTTAACAAATGATTATATTCAAAAAAGGTATGTTTAAATATTCATATTAACAAACACTCTTCACTAGCATTATCTAGACAATAGCAATATATTTAAAAAAGGCATGTTTAAATATTGTTATTAATAAGCACACTCCACTAGCCTTTACTAAGCAATAGTGATATATTTAAAAAAGGCATGTTTAAATATTGTTATTAACAACCACATTCCACTAGTATCATCTTAACAAAAACAATACATTTAAAAACGGCAGGTTTAAATATTGTAATTATTAAGCACACTACACTAACATTATCTAGACAACAGCAATATATTTAAAAAGGTTTGTTTAAATATTGTTATTAACAAGCACACACTACCAGTATTACCTAGACAATAGCAATATATTTTAAAAAGGGATGTTTAAATATTGTTATTAAGAAGCACACTAATACCATTATCTAGACAATAGCAATATATTTAAGAAAGGCAAGTTTAAATATTGTTATTAACAAGAACACTCCACTAGCCTTTTCTAGGCAACAGCAACATATTTTAAAAAGGGATGTTTAAATATTGTTATTAACAAGCACACTACTACTATTATCTAGAGAATAGCAATATATTTAAAAAAATCATGCTTAAATATTGTTATAAACAAGCACACTCGACTAGCCTTTCCTAGGCAATAGCAATATATTTAAAAAAGGTTTGTTTAAATATTGTAATTAACAAGCACACTACACTAACATTATCTAGACAATAGCAATATATTTGAAAAGGCATATAAAATATTGTTATTAACAAGCAAACACTACAAGCATGATCTAAACAATAGCAATATATTTAAAAAAGGCATGTTTAAATATTGCTATTAACAATCACATTTCACTAACGTCATCTAGACAATAGCAATACGTATATAAATAAAAGCATGTTTAAATATTGTTTTTAACAAGCACACTCCATCAGCATTATCTAGACAATAGCAATATATTTTAAAAAGGGATGTTTAAATATTGTTATTAACAAGCACACTTCACTTGCATTATCTAGATAATAACAATATATTTAAAAAAGACATGTTTAAATATTGTTATTAACAAGCACACTCCACTAGCATTATATAGACAATATATTTAAAAACGGCATGTTGAAATATTGTTATACAGCCCTACATTTTAAATATTATTAATAATTTTATGACAATTTTGTAACAATATACGGAACATATGTGATAAAACCCCAGAAACAGAGTCAATTAGATTGTTTCTTTTTTATAAAATTCAGTAAAATTGTCCAACTACAGAGTGTGTATAGTAGCGTACTGTTTCTAATATTTAACTTCTCAGATACAAAGATAATTTTAATATTCTGAATCATAGTTTTTCAATTTTACAGACACAGATACGTTATTTTGGTACTTACTGTGATTTGATGACACCTATTTATATTATAATAAAAATGTTGAAAAAATCATTTTTACATTTTAATCTTCCTCAAAAAACAGTTTTAATCTCAATATGAAGGTGTAATAATTTCCCGGAAAGGTGATCAAAAGCTGTCTGAAGGGTTACGTATTTTAACCATTTGCACCTCTAACAGTTGTGTATTGTCCATCAATCATTTAGTCAGCAAACAATTAAATGAAGTTACACGTAACCTTGCTATTTGTACTGTAAATGAAGTTACACGTAACCTTGCTATTTGTACTGTAAATGAAGTTACACGTAGCCTTGCTATTTGTACTGTAAATGAAGTTACACGTAGCCTTGCTATTTGTACTGTAAATGAAGTTACACGTAGCCTTGCTATTTGTACTGTAAATGAAGTTACACGTAGCCTTGCTATTTGTACTGTAAATGAAGTTACACGTAGCCTTGCTATTTGTACTGTAAATGAAGTTACACGTAGCCTTGCTATTTGTACTGTAAATGAAGTTACACGTAGCCTTGCTATTTGTACTGTAAATGAAGTTACACGTAGCCTTGCTATTTGTACTGTAAATGAAGTTACACGTAGCCTTGCTATTTGTACTGTAAATGAAGTTACACGTAACCTTGCTATTTGTACTGTAAATGAAGTTACACGTAACCTTGCTATTTGTACTGTAAATGAAGTTACACGTAACCTTGCTATTTGTACTGTAAATGAAGTTACACGTAACCTTGCTATTTGTACTGTTTCGTCGCTATAATTGTTGTGAAAGATGAGCCGATTTATAGGCTACAAAGTCATGTGAAAAGTTAGGACACCCTGAAAAAGCATGTGTATTTTTATAACATTTTTGGATATACAGATATTTAATCTCAATTTTAACAATACTGAGAGATTATAAAAATATAACTAAACATTTAAAACTGAAGAAAAATACACAGACTTTCATAGGGTGTCCTAACTTTTTCTCATGACTCTATGTGAAACTCTAAAATTTTTCGTTTTCACTTACAATAGATCACTTTTGTTGATCCTATTTAAGTACATTGAGTTACAGTTGGGTAATTAATTGAAAAATTATGTTTTATTTGTTTAATAAATCTTGTAACTTGAATGTTTAACATTCATGTTTCAAAAATTGTTTAGAAATTTGTAACTCTATTTTTAATGTTATATCCCTGTGGACATTGCAAATATCCCATTTACATATTGAAAATATTTTACACTTGTTTTATTGGGTTAAAGCAAAGCCAATATTGATCTGTCTGCTGTGTTTATTGTCGGTTGCCTAAATCCAAATTTTGGGGTTAAAAGCTTAATCTTACAGCTGTCCAACTCCAACCGGGAGACTACAACTTAAAATATATGATTCGTTTGGTTTTATTCATTCTACAGTATTCAGTTATTATTGTATAATATTTAATTTATTTTGTTTTATTACCTTATAATAGATTCCGACGTTCAGATAATGATATATGGGATACTCTTCAATACAAAGATGTAACGGTAAGACAACCTTCTTTAATATAACGATGAGACAACCTTCTCAAAACAAGTAATAAGACAATTTTGTTAAAATATCGCTAAGATCACCTTCTAAATGTATTCTCTTTACATATAAAATAATAATATTCACATATTGGTAATATAATATTTTTTACATATGGGTAACATAATATTCTTTACATATTGGTGAGATAATATTCTTTACATATTGGTAAGATAAAATAATATTCTTTACATATTAGTAATATAATATTCTTTACATATTGGTAAGATAAGATAATATTCTTTACATATTAGTAATATAATATTCTTTACATATTGGTAATATAATATTCTTTACATATTGGTGATATAATTGTTATTTATTATTATTTATGTCTCTCGATTCCATGAAGGAACATAGGGCCGCAATCGCTGGCGGATTCATTAACTGGCTGGTTTTTAAAGTGAGCAGATTGTTAGCCTACTGCACAACCCCCAACCAGGAGGAGAAACCTTAGCCGACCCTAATTTTGTAGTGTAAGACTAGAGGGAAGGCAGCTAGTCATCACCACCCACCGCCAACTCTTGGGCTACTCTTTTACCAACGTATAGTGGGATTGACCGTCACTTATAACGCACCCACGGCTAAACGGGCGAGCATGATTAGCTAGAATGGGATGCGAACCCGTGACCCTCGGATTACGAGTAGCACGCCTTAACACGCTCGGCTATGTCGGGCTTGATTGGTAATATAATACTCTTTACATATTGGTAAGATAATACTCTTTACATATTGGTAAGATAATATTCTTTACATTTTGGTAATATAATATTCTTTACATTTTGGTAATATAATATTTTTTACATATTGGTAAGATATTATTCTTTACATATTGGTAAGATAATATCCTTTACATATTGGTAAGATAATATTCTTTACATTTTGGTAATATAATATTCTTTATATTTTGGTAATATAATATTCTTTACATATTGGTAAGATAATATTCTTCACATATTGGTAATATAATATTCTTTACATATTGGTAAGATAATATTCTTTACATATTGGTAATATAATACTCTTTACATATTGGTAACATAATACTCTTTACATATTGGTAAGATAATATTCTTTACATATTGGTAAGATAATATTCTTTACATATTGGTGATATAATACTCTTTACATATTGGTAAGATAATATTCTTTACATATTGGTAAGATAATATTCTTTACATATTGGTAAGATAATACTCTTTACATATTGGTAAGACAATATTATTTACATATTGGTAAGATAATATTCTTTACATATTGTTGATATAATACTCTTTACATATTGGTAATATAATACTCTTTACATATTGGTAAGATAATATTCTTTACATATTGGTAATATAATACTCTTTACATATTGGTTAAATAATATTCTTTACATATTGGTAAGATAATATTCTTTACATATTGGTAATATAATCTCTTTACATATTGGTAATATAATACTCTTTACATATTGGTAAGATAATATCCTTTACATATTGGTAAGATAATATTCTTTACATTTTGGTAATATAATATTCTTTACATTTTGGTAATATAATATTCTTTACATATTGGTAAGATATTATTCTTTACATATTGGTAATATAATACTCTTTACATACTGGTAAGATAATTTTCTTGACGAATCGATGACATAACATTTTTAGAGTGAACTTCTTAGATCACACTACACAACAAAGTTTTTGCTTAATCAGTGATGTCGAGAAACCCACTTGTTGAGAAATTTATATGCAAAAACGGCTCGTTTGGGTTGAGAAAATATTTTACATCGTGAACCTGACGATGACCGAAGAAGGTCGAAACGTTGTTCGCTCTTCTATGTAAAATATTTTCTCAACCCAAACGAGCCGTTTTTGCATATAAAGTTTTTGCTTCTTGAACACTATTGAGTGTTTTTTGTAGATTGTTGGCTGCTGATCATGAAAATCACTTCTAAATTTGTTCATCACGTACCGTTTCATCGAAATCTTCAGTTTTGCTACAATGGAAAAACGATATCAGGGCAACTGGAATCCGTCAATGCTTATTGACTACTATTGGACACTGCAACATGATGCACCGGATATTGAATAGAAACGAAAATCAGGAGCAAAACACTTTTAATCATATTGAACTTAATGGCGTATTAGAAACATAAACGACATTAAATACCTTATTGCCGATAAACAGTTAACTGTCTATTTCTCAGAGTTCCTACGTGAGGAAGCAAAACCAAAACTATATTTGCGCATACCCACCAGGTACCTGTCACAATCAGCAAAAACTTTTCAGGAAGCAAAACTTTTAAAAAAGTTGTTGTGCAGGGTAATCAATGAAATAATCTTCTTATAGTATCAATAAGCCAACATTGTTATCTTATAGTATTAATAAGCCAACATTGTTAATCTTATAGTATCAAAGGGCCAACACTGTTAATCTTATAGTATCAATAAGCCAACATTGTAATCTTATAGTATAAATAAGCCAACATTGTTAATCTTATAGTATCAATAAACCAACATTATTATCTTATAGTATCAATAAACTAACATTGTTACCTTATAGTATCAATAAGCCAACATTGTTAATCTTATAGTATCAATAAACCATCATTGTTATCTTATAGTATCAATAAGCCAACAATGCTAATCTTATAGTATCAATAAACCATCATTGTTATCTTATAGTATCAATAAGCCAACAATGCTAATCTTATAGTATCAATAAGCCAATGTTGTTAATTTTATAGTATCAATAAGCCAATATTGTTAACCTTATAGTATCAATAAGCCAACATTGTTAATCTTATAGTATCAATAAGCCAACATTGTAATCTTATAGTATCAATAAGCCAACACTGTTAATCTTATAGTATCAATAAACAAACATTGTTATCTTATAGTATCAATAAACTAACATTGTTACCTTATAGTATCAATAAGCCAACATTGTTATCTTATAGTATCAATAAGCCAACATTGTTAATTTCCATTTTTAACTATTTTTACAGTAATCAGATATTTTCTCTTTTCTCAAATCCACTTTTTTACGTGTTATAGTAAAACAATTAATTTTATTAATTATGGAGTTAAAAGTGTTAGTGTATGAACACTTTCAACAGATTCATGTTATTTTCAGTTAATAATATAAAATTAATTTGCTGGATACTCTTCTTCTTGATTTTAGTTTAGCATGTGTTTTATCCCAATGTAAATAAGTGTTCCATGATAAACTGTTTAATTAAATAGTTCAATTGTTCTTCAGTTATAGATGTATTTGGCCAAATCTTTTAAAGATTTATGGTAATAAAATAATAGACTAATATTTCTCTTTTCTCACAACTATTGTTCGTTTTTAGTATTTTATTCTGCAGACAAAATTGTTATGTATTAATAATTAAGGATACATTAAATAGTTAACGTCTTTATTCAATAAATAATCAAACTTTTATACATATATCTTATGTATCCAGTGTATCTGTGTACTGTCCTTCATTCTCACTGCATAATATTATGCGACGTTATGTTCTGTGAGACGTTTTCAAGTGCAAATGGTCTTAAATCGGCCATATTTCTCTGAAAAAAAGAAAAAATTATAATACATGCGTAATTGAATATAACATATGGATGGGTAGGGACTTACGGGCCACCCTGTATTTAGTAGATCCTCATTACATTTAATTCGGTGAGCACAAAGTTCTATTAGTGTTCAAGAATAGCCTTAACGATTGTATATATAGTTAAAACAACTGTACGTGTTTTTTATTTGTTATATAAACGTATACTGAAACAAGAGTTCATATCGAACAACCCATTGTACACAAATAACATCTATTGTTTTGAAGTTGTACATACTTATCAAACGAATAGAGTTAAAATCATGAAGTTAGCTTTAGTTTAATAAATTATCTTTTAAACATTGAACTTTCTAAAGTATAAAGACAGCATTAAATAAATCTTTTGGCAACGAATGTACTTAACATTATGTTATGTTTCATTTGTCATTAATTAACCTTAATGTCGTATCTCGTACTTAACATTATGTTATGTTTCTCTTGTCATTAACCTTAATGTCGTATCTCGTACTTAATATTATGTTATGTTTCTCTTGTCATTAACCTTAATGTTGTATCTCGTACTTAACATTATGTTATGTTTCTCTTGTCATTAACCTTAATGTCGTATCTCGTACTTAATATTATGTTATGTTTCTCTTGTCATTAACCTTAATATCGTATCTCGTACTTAACATTATGTTATGTTTCTCTTGTCATTAACCTTAATGTCGTATCTCGTACTTAATATTATGTTATGTTTCTTTTGTCATTAACCTTAATGTCGTATCATGTTTTTCTTCCATTCGAGATTGTATTGTATGTCAAATAACATAAGCGTTATGGGGTCCGTGACAATAGAGTTAGTGGAAGGGTCTTTGGTAAATATTGTGTAATTGTTGAGTATAATATCTTTGATCTTATATATTGTCCAAATTGTAAGATTAAGGATACTGACTACAACTTTAAGAACTTAAACTATGTATATGACTTATTGTGTTATATTTAGATGACAAATATGTGAATATATATCAAAAACTTAGTGACCTAGAAGTTGAAAATATTTTTGTTTATTGAAGTATAAAGTACTGTCAATATATAGTTAGCTTTATGTAATATTATATGAAGGATAAGAATATATAAATTTATGTTGATACAAGATCGTTGTCAGAGCTAACGTATAGTGAACACACAGTTTGTAATTATAGAAAATAAGCCTATATTTATGTGTTACTTTACGAGTCTTTGCTTCTGTATATTGAAGATATCAAAGCTGTTTTAAACTTTAGGGTAGTAGTATTTGAAGATCAGTACGACAAGCAATTTAGTTTTCAAATATTTTGCGTAGTTTCTAATAGAAACTTTAATTAATTTATGATAACCTACTTGAACAAGTTTATACTACATATATTATTACATTGACTGTATGTTAATATTTTATAAACTAAGGAGTTTTCTTAAATAACATAAATATATCATGACGTTTTGTTTACAAATATTTCAGTACGTTTGTTAAATATGTGATTTATTAACATACAGTAACACTTTTACATCAGGTTATATGAGTATTTTATGTCAACTAAAAATTTGTTTAAAACAATTATTGGTGATGTGTATTTTAACCATAAAATACTTAACCTGACATTTATTTATAAACTAATAAATTTTCTTATATAGTATCATGGTGTGTCCAAGATTTTACTTAAATATAGTAAAGATATTATAGCTATCTATTAGTTTTATGTGAGAAAATCACAGAACTTTGGTGATTTTTATACAAAATGTAAATATAGTTGATACAAATATGATTAAGTTACCCAGTTCTGCTGTGTAATGTGAAACACACTTTGTCGACTTAGAAGCAACCTTTGTGATTCCACATTTTCTGTATCGTTATGCTTGAATACATACATTCACTGTTTCAAGAATGTTATATTTCCTATAACGACCACCTAGGAACAGAAAGTGTCAAATTTTGACTGGATTGTTAGTGAATTCAAACTGAACATGGAATTTTATATCTTTTTAGTGGTTTTCAATGAACAAGAATGGTAGCTGGAGAGTTTAATGACATTTATTTCTATGTTATCATTTAAAGTGAACAATCTATAGAAAATGGTAAGATTTGTTGTTTTAAGTATTATTAACTATTTGTTTAAAGGATACTATCTGACAACTTATTTCTTACTATTTATGACAATAAACTAATCGCTTCTGTTAGATGAATCAAAATTCGCCATTGTCAGTGAGTTGAAATCTTCGTCTAATATATAACAACAATGTTGCAAAACATAAGATAATTAAAATAATGATGAAATCTCCCACATTTAAGTAGAATCGATCTGTCATTTTGAAACTTGGTCTGAGCCACGTGATACAATCTGATCATTTGCTGTATTCTGGGTGAATTATGCTATAATTTTGCGCTAATTTTTAAATACGGAAGATAAGCAGTTATTATTTCGTATGGCTTTATTCGTTACTGGTAATTGCATTTTAGAAATTCACAGTTTAATCGAATACAAAAATTGTATTTAACTGATATGTGTCCCTAAACTACATATTTACAGTTAACCATCTATTTTAAACATATTGTAACCCACAGGTAGCGACAATGTGTTATAATTAACTTTTATTTTAGTAAATGTTTTCCGTAAATACAAACTTCGCAGTCTAAACATTACTTTCATTTTAATTTAATTGGTCTCAAACACAGATAGTTTTCCGGTACAGTATATAATAACATATCTTGACTAATAAATTAATCATTTAAAGACTATGTAAGGAATATTAAATTTCAGTAATTAAAGTATAATATACACGTGTAGAGTTTATCATTAAATATATTGTTTTTTAATAATGTACACGGGTAGAGTTTATTATTAAATGTATTTTGCATTATAATGTACATATGTACAGTTTATTAAATATATTGTGTATTGTAATATACACGTGTAGAGTTTATCATTAAATATATTGTTTTTTAATAATGTACACGGGTAGAGTTTATTATTAAATGTATTTTGCATTATAATGTACATATGTACAGTTTATTAAATATATTGTATATTGTAATATACACGTGTAGTTTATTATTAAATATATTGTGTATTATAATGTACATGTGTGGAGTTAATTATTAAATATATTGTGTATTTTTGCTGCAGTATAATTGAATATATATAAAGGTTTTTTAAAGTGAACATTATTTATAGTTTCTTATTAAATTTATATAATAGCTCATATTTTGTTTATATAACACTGAATTGTTAAAAAAACAAACTTTAGTCACTTGAGCTTTGGGTTTTTTAGCTACTTACTGTAAAATAGACTTGACATTTCTAATTTCATGGTTTTTCTCAATCTATATATTTTCTTAACCAAGATGGCCAATAGCTTTAAATATCAATAATAGTTTCTCGAGCATTATGACAAACATGAGCTTTACATGTAATCACAGATTTTTAATCATTTTACTTTATAGATAAATTACGTCAAATTACGATAAATGCACAGAGGAACATCACTGTGCATTTGAAAGACAACTGAGTTTAAATGTGAATAAAGTTTTAAAATATGTAATGTTATTTAACTGAGTCTAAATGTGAATAAAGTTTTAAAATATGTAATGTTATTTAACTGAGTTTAAATGTGAATAAAGTTTTAAAATATGTAATGTTATTTAACTGAGTTTAAATGTGAATAAAGTTTTAAAATATGTAATGTTATTTAACTGAGTCTAAATGTGAATAAAGTTTTAAAATATATAATGTTATTTAACTGAGTCTAAATGTGAATAAAGTTTTAAAATATGTAATGTTATTTAACTGAGTTTAAATGTGAATAAAGTTTTAAAATATGTAATGTTATTTAACTGAGTCTAAATGTGAATAAAGTTTTAAAATATGTAATGTTATTTAACTGAGTCTAAATGTGAATAAAGTTTTAAAATATGTAATGTTATTTAACTGAGTTTAAATGTGAATAAAGTTTTAAAATATGTAATGTTATTTAACTGAGTTTAAATGTGAATAAAGTTTTAAAATATGTAATGTTATTTAACTGAGTCTAAATGTGAATAAAGTTTTAAAATATATAATGTTATTTAACTGAGTCTAAATGTGAATAAAGTTTTAAAATATGTAATGTTATTTAACTGAGTCTAAATGTGAATAAAGTTTTAAAATATGTAATGTTATTTAACTGAGTCTAAATGTGAATAAAGTTTTAAAATATGTAATGTTATTTAACTGAGTCTAAATGTGAATAAAGTTTTAAAATACGTAATGTTATTTTCAATGTGACTAACGAGCAAAGGTAATGTTGAAATTTCTTGCAGCCCTACACTATATGTGTGGCCACATGACACCTTGTCCATACTGTTTGTGACTGACCTTTGTAATTGTTAAACTTCTGTTTCCAGATTGTATATGTGTGTGTTGTTTTTATTAATATCTTAGCTTTGGAGTGAAACACTGAAAGAAGCTACGTATTCCACACCAGAAATGTCAGAAAAACGTATAAAATGGACGATACCAAGGTTTCTTTACCTGCTTAAATGATTACACCTTTAAGAAGTTAACACTATTTATCTAACTTTTTGTGTGTTAACTTGAACGTCAAATATGCAAGTTCTTGATCGAAACTTAGTATAATTGACGTAACAGCTTATTTGAATTGCAAATATACTGGATTAATAAAACGTGAAATAAAAGATATGTACTATATTTTACCACCAGATACTGAAATATAATTTCTAAGTTATTTGTTCATTTTATATAAATGATGGCCCGGCATGGCCTAGCGCGTACGGCGTGCGACTCGTAATCCGAGGGTCGCGGGTTCGCACCCGCGTCGCGCTAAACATGCTCGCCCTCCCAGCCGTGGGGGTATATAATGTGACGGTCAATCCCACTATTCGTTGGTAAAGAGTAGCCCAAGAGTTGGCGGTGGGTGGTGATGACTAGCTGCCTTCCCTCTAGTCTTACACTGCTAAATTAGGGACGGCTAGCACAGATAGCCCTCGAGTAGCTTTGTGCGAAATTTCCAAACAAACAAGCATTCCCGTCGTACTAGCCATGCTCGCCTTTTTAGCCGTGGGGACGTTATAAAGTTACGAGAAATTCCACTATTCGTTGATAAGAATAGCTCATGAGTTGGCGGTGGGTGGTGATAACTAGCAGCCTTTTCTCTAGTTTTACACTGCTAAATTTACAAACAAAATATATAAATGATACTTGTTGTTTTTGGCATGTTCCCTGTATATACGTATCTGATAGATGAATAAACATTAAAATATTCCTTAATGTTTGACACTTTACAAGTTTGAATATGTATGTTGAAGGTCAGTTTTAAATTGTAAGTAAAGTCCACGGCTGATTTAGTTTTCAAATGTTTTGTATAATTTCTAAGATAAAGAAATCTTTGATGAATATCGATTAGAGTTTATTATTCTAAAATTATTTTATTAACTGATGTTTCTTGTTGCAAATATTAAATTGTTAACAAAACTTCAGTTACTTGTTTCTTGGACTAAATATTGAAGAGGTGTGTGATTTTCTACGTGAGTTGTAATCTCTTTCAAACACGTTATATTGAATAATATTTTTGGCAATTTATTATATTACTGAAAATCTTTAAACACTGGTTAATAATTAACAGCAAGTTTAAATTATGATACGACAGGAGATTTAAGTCACTAATAAACTACCATTAAGCTTCCTTTTTGTTAACAATTTAAGTACCTAGTGAATTAGTGTTAAGCGTCATATTTTTGCGATGATTTAATTATAAATGTAATTCAAATTCTTAACTATCTAAATAGTGATTAATTATATTCTTGATGAGACATGTATTTATTTTATCAGTCATGACAGCTTTAGAAATACATTCTCTACCTTGAGGTACTGTCATCTAATCATTAAATTTAGCTGCTTGTTGTGGCAGCGTAGCAATGCTTCCGCTGACGACGCGTTATCTGAAGACAACTATAGGAACTATGAATAATCACTTTGGTGACATCACCCCCTCTTCAATGAAGCAGCTAAAAAGAGTGAAGTGACATCCTTTGGGTTGTAAAGTGCAATTCGTACTATTATGGTAAAACTCCAGTATTACCCAAATTACTTCTAACTATATCTACTTCAAAATAGTTCCTGCCTGAAAAGAATTCCATTATAACACCAACTTAAGATACCTGAGTACATGTGCTAAGACTGTTAAAAATAGGTCTACATATATATATATTTATTTATTTATAAGGTCCTGATAGCTCCAACAGTGTGAAACGTGTTTACGAATAAACAATTTCTCAAACGTAAAAAGTAACTTACAACAGGATAAACTGGCCAAATGTGTATCTTCAGTAGAAGTGCTTTCTATATTGTACATTAATACTTTTCTATTACGAATTAATAATTTTATTTTTGACTGTAACATTGTAAAAAGTTATGAGTTAGAACATTCATAAATTTAATTATATTTATTGTACAAAACTTCATTTCTTTAATAGAATCTCAACATGAGTATCATGCGGAAAGGTGGATTTCAACTAGATACTATGATACCAAACGCTAATCCTTATGCTGAGTATGTAATTTTTAATTATCTAATAATCATAAAATATGATGATAATGTGTTTATTTATTTGGCAGAAAGTTTCATATTAATTGGTAAATATAATGACATATCCAGCTCAACAACATTTATTAAGGGCTACATTCATGTGTATATCTAACTTATAAACTTACTTCCATAAATCCTCGGCTAATCGATTACAAACATTTTAACTTACCCACTGTTGATAAATCACAGACAAATAGACGCAATAGCTCCTAATACAAAAAAAAAAAACATTAAACATTACCTAAAAGCGTCCATTCACCAATTCTTCTCGATGGTTTTATTTTTTAACATTTTGCAGAAGATGGTCTGTCCGAAATTAAGCCAAAAGCTGCACAAAGAGCTATCAGTGATCTGTCTGTTCAAAAACCTGATTGCTAATGTTCCAAGTCTGCAGACATACCACAGATTGAATGACCTCTTGTACCTTTATTGTTAGTTGCTGTCTTCCCTTGTCGAGTTAGTCCAATTAAGGCTCTAGTGATTCTCTGGAACCAATATCGACTTTGATTTTCTTCTGTTATATTCTTCTTACCAAACTCATTATTTTCTCACGTTCAAACATACTTAAGGTAGATGATTATTTGAACCACATATTCTTCTAGATTTTGTAAACCAAACATGACTCTTTCCATAACCTGTTTTTCTTTAAACTTTGCTCCTTTCTTGCTTTCAGACTCATAAAGAATTTTCATTTTACTAGTAGCTGAGTTAATTCTTGCTTACCCTCAGTTTGTTGAA
This sequence comes from Tachypleus tridentatus, assembly GCF_004210375.1. Classification (NCBI taxonomy): domain Eukaryota; kingdom Metazoa; phylum Arthropoda; class Merostomata; order Xiphosura; family Limulidae; genus Tachypleus; species Tachypleus tridentatus. The sequence continues at coordinate 157,145,777 of NC_134832.1, read as the reverse complement.
TGCCTGTTGACAACAAACAAGCCTTGTTTGTTTTTAAGTCAGAAAATGATTTTATGTAACAACAGCAGTAAGAGAACGATCTACAAAACCTCTTACCCTATGCAAGTACTTTGGAGTTGGCCAATATTAAACAAGTTCAGTCTTGGATAGGTCTGTTTACAAATGCTTTCTGTGACTATATTCTCCATGAAACTTGCGTATTGTAAGAACAGTTTACTATTTTAGAATTCAGCCTAATATTACCTTCCTTCAAACATTTGAGAAATTTCCTTAGCCTATCAAAAGTATTATCAAAGATCCTGTCTATGTGATTATGTTATCAAAGTAGATAAGTACGATATTTCAGGACAGGACAGATCAAATGTATTCCATTACGAATTGAAATATGGCAAGTAATCCAAATGGTAACACAACCACTTGTACAGATCAAATATACATCAAGTAATCCAAATGGTAACACAACCACTTGTACAGATCAAATATATATCAAGTAATCCAAATAGTAACACAACCACTTGTACAGATCAAATATATATCAAGTAATCCAAATAGTAACACAACCACTTGTACAGATCAAATATATATCAAGTAATCCAAATGGTAACACAACCACTTGTACAGATCAAATATATATCAAGTAATCCAAATGGTAACACAACCACTTGTACAGATCAAATATATATCAAGTAATCCAAATAGTAACACAACCACTTGTACAGATCAAATATATATCAAGTAATCCAAATAGTAACACAACCACTTGTACAGATCAAATATATATCAAGTAATCCAAATAGTAACACAACCACTTGTACAGATCAAATATATATCAAGTAATCCAAATAGTAACACAACCACTTGTACAGATCAAATATATATCAAGTAATCCAAATGGTAACACAACCACTTGTACAGATCAAATATATATCAAGTAATCCAAATGGTAACACAACCACTTGTACAGATCAAATATATATCAAGTAATCCAAATAGTAACACAACCACTTGTACAGATCAAATATATATCAAGTAATCCAAATAGTAACACAACCACTTGTACAGATCAAATATATATCAAGTAATCCAAATGGTAACACAACCACTTGTACAGATCAAATATATATCAAGTAATCCAAATGGTAACACAACCACTTGTACAGATCAAATATATATCAAGTAATCCAAATGGTAACACAACCACTTGTACAGATCAAATATATATCAAGTAATCCAAATGGTAACACAACCACTTGTACAGATCAAATATATATCAAGTAATCCAAATGGTAACACAACCACTTGTACAGATCAAATATATATCAAGTAATCCAAATGGTAACACAACCACTTGTACAGATCAAATATATATCAAGTAATCCAAATGGTAACACAACCACTTGTACAGATCAAATATATATCAAGTAATCCAAATGGTAACACAACCACTTGTACAGATCAAATATATATCAAGTAATCCAAATGGTAACACAACCACTTGTACAGATCAAATATATATCAAGTAATCCAAATGGTAACACAACCACTTGTACAGATCAAATATATATCAAGTAATCCAAATAGTAACACAACCACTTGTACAGATCAAATATATATCAAGTAATCCAAATAGTAACACAACCACTTGTACAGATCAAATGTATATCAAGTAATCCAAATGGTAACACAACCACTTGTACAGATCAAATATATATCAAGTAATCCAAATGGTAACACAACCACTTGTACAGATCAAATATATATCAAGTAATCCAAATGGTAACACAACCACTTGTACAGATCAAATATATATCAAGTAATCCAAATGGTAACACAACCACTTGTACAGATCAAATATATATCAAGTAATCCAAATAGTAACACAACCACTTGTACAGATCAAATATATATCAAGTAATCCAAATGGTAACACAACCACTTGTACAGATCAAATATATATCAAGTAATCCAAATGGTAACACAACCACTTGTACAAATCAAATATATATCAAGTAATCCAAATGGTAACACAACCACTTGTACAGATCAAATATATATCAAGTAATCCAAATAGTAACACAACCACTTGTACAGATCAAATATATATCAAGTAATCCAAATAGTAACACAACCACTTGTACAGATCAAATATATATCAAGTAATCCAAATAGTAACACAACCACTTGTACAGATCAAATATATATCAAGTAATCCAAATAGTAACACAACCACTTGTACAGATCAAATATATATCAAGTAATCCAAATGGTAACACAACCACTTGTACAGATCAAATATATATCAAGTAATCCAAATGGTAACACAACCACTTGTACAGATCAAATATATATCAAGTAATCCAAATGGTAACACAACCACTTGTACAGATCAAATATATATCAAGTAATCCAAATGGTAACACAACCACTTGTACAGATCAAATATATATCAAGTAATCCAAATGGTAACACAACCACTTGTACAGATCAAATATATATCAAGTAATCCAAATAGTAACACAACCACTTGTACAGATCAAATATATATCAAGTAATCCAAATGGTAACACAACCACTTGTACAGATCAAATATATATCAAGTAATCCAAATGGTAACACAACCACTTGTACAGATCAAATATATATCAAGTAATCCAAATAGTAACACAACCACTTGTACAGATCAAATATATATCAAGTAATCCAAATAGTAACACAACCACTTGTACAGATCAAATATATATCAAGTAATCCAAATGGTAACACAACCACTTGTACAGATCAAATATATATCAAGTAATCCAAATAGTAACACAACCACTTGTACAGATCAAATATATATCAAGTAATCCAAATGGTAACACAACCACTTGTACAGATCAAATATATATCAAGTAATCCAAATAGTAACACAACCACTTGTACAGATCAAATATATATCAAGTAATCCAAATAGTAACACAACCACTTGTACAGATCAAATATATATCAAGTAATCCAAATAGTAACACAACCACTTGTACAGATCAAATATATATCAAGTAATCCAAATAGTAACACAACCACTTGTACAGATCAAATATATATCAAGTAATCCAAATGGTAACACAACCACTTGTACAGATCAAATATATATCAAGTAATCCAAATGGTAACACAACCACTTGTACAGATCAAATATATATCAAGTAATCCAAATAGTAACACAACCACTTGTACAGATCAAATATATATCAAGTAATCCAAATGGTAACACAACCACTTGTACAGATCAAATATATATCAAGTAATCCAAATGGTAACACAACCACTTGTACAGATCAAATATATATCAAGTAATCCAAATGGTAACACAACCACTTGTACAGATCAAATATATATCAAGTAATCCAAATGGTAACACAACCACTTGTACAGATCAAATATATATCAAGTAATCCAAATAGTAACACAACCACTTGTACAGATCAAATATATATCAAGTAATCCAAATGGTAACACAACCACTTGTACAGATCAAATATATATCAAGTAATCCAAATAGTAACACAACCACTTGTACAGATCAAATATATATCAAGTAATCCAAATGGTAACACAACCACTTGTACAGATCAAATATATATCAAGTAATCCAAATAGTAACACAACCACTTGTACAGATCAAATATATATCAAGTAATCCAAATAGTAACACAACCACTTGTACAGATCAAATATATATCAAGTAATCCAAATGGTAACACAACCACTTGCCTCATTGTATTTTATACAGTAAACGCCAGCATGTTTCTACTTGGCCAGTACTCATTCTTAGACTTGATTCTTTCACATAATGTGTTTCTTAACTCATTTCAAGATAATGGGGTGTTTTTAGACCCAAAGATTCTCTCTTAGTCTCCTTTATCAGTTTCCTTTTCAGACATCCTTTAGCAGTAGTATTTATCTGTGTGGATTTATCCGCAGTCCAGGCACTATGTGTTTAACGGGATTATTTGTCTAATTAATATTTTTAGTTCTTCTAGACTATAGTTAAATTACTACTTCATATCACAATCCTGTAACATGTATCTTTATTTGTTTGGCCATAATGAACAACCTAACAGTTTTTAAAAATTACCACCTATTTTTTCGAGCTTAATCTATAAATTGATCATGTGCCAATGAATCTGTTATCAAGTCACGTGAACTATTATCAAGTCTTCTCAACTGCCCTATAAGTGTAGCTCAAGTTTCTTCTTTCCTCCATGATCTTCTTTGAAACATTGTTATCCGTATTCCCTCTGAAAGTCTCCAGTTACCTTATGGATCTCATTTTCAATCAGATTTGGTTTTTATTGTTCTTTAAATATTACAATATTATAATAATATGTAAGTTAACTTACAATAAAGTTTAAAATCACCCTAATATAACAATACCAAATTCTATATAGTATCTAAATATATATAGATACTATTTTCTATATATCACATTTCCTCTTCAATTCAATATTCGTTTGTATTTCAACCAAACAGTAAATGTGATACGCCGAAACTAATACTTATATAGAATTTGTTCCTATAATTTGGTTTTAAAAGTTATTGTAAATTATGCGTTTTACACTTTTCTCAAAACCCGCGTCTCTTACCTCTTAGTTTTCCTTTATTTTTTATACATTTCTGGTTTTGTTTCAGTTTTCTGTCCCCTATTATTCTTAACAATATCTTGTTTCAATATTCTAGAAACGTATCTCACTTCCTTCCCATGTTGCCTTTACTTTGAAGTTGAAATATCGTCAAAGTTATGTTTTATATTAAGCAAACTAATCCCATTTCTGACAAAATGTCTTGTAAAATGTTTGTATTTGGTTAGGTTTTATAATTATTTGTTGAAAATATTACCAATTCCAGTTTATGTAAATAGAAAAAGGTTATTTACTCTTCAATAACGTTTGCTTGATTCACTCTTAGTCCTAACTTGCTTACAAACTCGAGAAATTCCTCTGCTGATTAATCAACAACAAAAGCGCTAAATATTACCTCAAATCACAGACAGATAGACGCAAAAAACTCTTACTGTTTAAGCCATTAAGAGGCATTGAAGTAATAACCTGGTATACTAAAACTCATTTATACACTAAATACTTCAATGATGTCTCTTTTCAGCCGTGCTTTCCACATACCACACGAAACATCCAGATTGCAAACTTTAATAAAAGTAGTGCATGCGACATCTGGTAAAAAAAAAATATCTAAATCGATATATTAAAATGTAGCATACATTTAACGTTTAATATATGATGTCACAAAAATAATCTTGCAAAATGAACAGATTTTAACGAAAATGTTTCATGTGATGAAGTACATCAGTTAAACGTTTTGTTGAAAACAATGACCAATGAATGGTTAACAAACTATGTTGTAATGTGTATTTTCTATCATTCAGCTATGGTTTTAATTACATGCTCTTAGATTTTGATATTTTCTTATGGCAGGTTGGAAAATGTTGCAGAATATTTTGATCCTGTTTATGGAAATTGCTACACTTTCAACGCAGCATGGTCTGGGTCAAAAGTCAGAAAACTATTTGTGACGTATTATGAAACAGAGCATCATGCAGTGACTACAAAAACAAACAGTATACGTCTCTGAGAGTTATACCAACAGAAGAATTAAAACACTATATCGATTGTTGTTAATTCGATAAAACATTATTTTCTATACTGCACTACAATTAAATATGCTATCTTTGTTTTAATTGTTTTCTGGGTAGTGTACAAAAAACTACTGAAATTATAGCTAAAAGTACTTTATACAAATAACTATCCTGACTATAAAAATTGCATGTTATTTATTTTGTATTATATGAGAGATATAGTAAGACTTTTATTTTAAAAGTTTTAAATAATATTTTGTGTTATCGCATAGGTTCAAAACTAGTTAACTGCCACATAGAACTGACCTGCACCATCTTACATTATATAACTGATAACTGGTACTTAATTAGTGATTTTAAGTTTACAACTCGCACAGATTAAAGTATACAAATGTTGAGATTTTACAAGAGTCAAAAATTAAAGTCAGGGTTTTCAAGTTGGATTTTTTTGCTTTTCTGTCAGTCTAGATAACACTGACACATTACAACAAACTACAAAGACTAAAATAGAGAAATTCGTGCCTTTCCTGTAATTTTACCACGTTAAATTTACAAAATAGTTCATGTAATTATTGTTAATAACTTTCCATTCATCTGTAATGCGAACAGTTTTAATTATATTCTGCACAAAACAGACAGATAAGAAATTAGTGCTTTTCTCGCGGTTTTACAGGGGTAAAAAATAAACAGAATTAACAATGTGGTAATTTGATCAAATGGGCTGTCTGTGCTCTGTCCACTACGATTATCGAAACTCGAATTTTGGTGTTATAAAATCCCATACTTGATGATGAAAATATAACTCGTGTAATAATTAGTTCAGAACAAAAGAAAACGTTACAAGGGTTATTTTATATTTTTAACAGGCCCATCACGAGCATTTTATTTGAAAAACACACAACTACACAGTTTGTTTTTGGTTTTTAGTTGAAAAATTTTTTACACTTTTCGCATCACTTTAACGATGGGGTTGCGAAAAATGTTTTGAAGTGATAAAGTGACTAAAATTAGCAATAGGAGCTTAGCAGTCAAACATAAGAAACATGGAAGTCACCAAGTGACATATAGAAATATTCAAGAACCATTTAAAGCCACCTTGGTAGATATTGGGCAGCAAGCGCGGTAAAATATTATACCTGTACCTGCTTCCAAAATTCCTGTCTGCTCATTCTACTGTTGACTATCGTGATGATTCAACTTTCCCAACGGAATCACAATTGAAATCGTTCGTATCTCTGTTGAAGGTTGAACATGAAAAAATGTTATAGAAGAAGCATAAAAGGTTGGCAGTTGCTTAACTAATGATACTGAGAATGAGGCTCTATTGATAAATACTGAATTTACTTAGTACTAGCTAGTATAAAGACTTGAAGATGCTGTATTTTACTATAAAATGTATCAATTAACAAACTTGTTTAGAAAAGATAGTCCAAATCCACCATCTCTTAGTTTTCAGACTGACATTACTTTTAATATTAGATAAATGTTAGTGTAAAGACATCCCTTAGATACTCTGAGACGTGTTAACTTCATTGTGAATGTTTTTAAAGCTTTAGTTATGCTTTATTTATTATTAGCACATAGCCCGCCAAAAAATGAGGGAACAAGTGCCACCACCCCACCCTATAATATATCCTATCCTCATTTCATAGCTAACTAAAATAATTCAATTTTGCCAAATCAAGCTTTACCAAGTAAGAGGTAGACGACTGCAGTCGAGATAGTCAATGTCTGTACATTCCTTTGTGAGCCAATCGAAACTAAGATCATTCATTGGAAACAAATCACTCCTCGCTATTTCGAATCCGTAAGAGCGTTGTAAAGTGTGATGACCAAAGTTTAAAGTAGCCCATAATCTTAACTAGCTGTCTTTCCTTTAAGCCATAGCGCATGTAACGTGTCGCAAAGCATCATGCGAATACTAAAATAAACAACAGTTTTATTGTAAGCTTGAATAGTTGGTTTGTTTGTTTTGTTTTTTTAATTTCACGCAAAGCTACTCGAGGGCTATCTGCGCTAACCGTTCCTAATTAAGTAGTGTAAGACTAGAGGGAAGGCAGCTAGTCATCACCACCCACCGCCAACTCTTGGGCTACTCTTTTACCAACGAAAAGTGGGATTGACCGTAACATTATAACGCCCCCACGGCTGAAAAGGCGAGCATGTTTGGTGTGACGTGGATGCGAACCCGCGACCCTCAGATTACGAGTCGCACGCCTTAACCCTCCTGGTCATGCTGGGTCTTGAGTAGTTAGAAAGAAAAAAGTACTAATGTATATTTTACTTTTACTGAGAAGTAAGATATAGTAGGTAACATATGTTTATATAAGTATCGATACTTCATTTAAAAAAAAAAAAACGTTTTGTTTTTAACTTCAAAATGAGTTCATTTGAACATAAAAACTTGTGAATATTTCTAGGGTTAGATTTATTACTATTTTTGCCACTACAAGACTTTGCTGAGACTCCAACAGCTATACTTTCGTTTCACGACCCTAACATAGCACCAAATATGCGAAATCCAATCAATACGTGGAGACTGATACCAGGACGTTTATATCGGTACTTCATTTCTAAGGTACTGTCCACTTAACAAATCCTGTACAAAAATGGAGGTATTTTATTGCTATTTTTACAGAAAGAGCCTGTTTCCATTTTATAACATAAGCTTCTCTTCGCAGATGTCTCATGAATCATTCTAGATCGTTTCAAATTTTGTTTACCCCAACATTTTGTCATTACAACAGAAAACGTCAATTTTGCTACCACCACCGTATCAAACCAACTGTACAGACTATGATCAGATTGGTACAACGGCAGCAAGACCAGGACTATTGGAAGAAAATGTGAGAATGTTCTACTTTCATTTTTCATTTTTAACTTAACGAAACTCGAGCGTTAAACGTGTTTTAAAAATAAGTGAATTTAAAAATAATTCTCAGATTAACTTTACAGATACTGAACAGATGTAAAACAGTATTTCATTTTCCATGAACGTATGGAAACTTGTAATCAAAATAAGTTGGAATAGTTACCTCATTCATTACTGTAAATATTAAAACATTGTAGGATAAAGATCAAGACATAAAATAAACCAGGATCTGTTCCGATTGCAAAATAATGAAAAAATAATTCTACATGGGTGATTGTTTCTCTAGATTCTAACTTGGTAAAGTTAATCTTTAATACAAAATTATTATAGAAATAAAAATTCTCATATCTTATTGCATGATATTTAAATATATATATATATATTCACGAATATTTACATCCTCTAACTCCCCTGCAGTTGATTCACGTGTAGCGCCTTCTAACGGTATGTTTTACAACCCTTGCCCTAACTTCTCTTTTAATATTGGCACAAAAATCGCATCATTCAGTATATTGTTTTCAAAGGTAGTGTATTTACATCTGTAACATTCAAAGTAAGAGGAGGTGAACAAAACAGATCAAATGCATAAACGTATAAAACACATTTCGTGTTAGATTGCACAAGTAAGGGCAATGAGTTTATACGGTGTTTAAACGAGTTTCATTATCTCACAATTAATAACTTTACTTTTATGCACTAATCTGAAATAAACATCGACCACTCATAATACTGGCATCTAAACTAATATTAATTTCGACTCAAACAAACAAACTTAGCTAATACCAATTATTTTATGGATGTTGACAAGAAATACTTTGTATAATAATTAGTCCACTAAAAATGGTAAGTAGAAACCAGATCTTTCTTTCATGTTATCTTATTACAAACACCATAACTGTCACTTGTTTGTATGAAGATCAAAAGAAACATTGAGTAATGTCGTGTCGTTATTGAGAGATAATGTAGTTATTTTTTGTAACAGATCTATCACGTGACTGAACAATGACAGTAAGTTTAAAAGTACTGACGATTAACATAGTGTATATATAACATACCTTTCCTAACCATAAAGTAAAATTAAACATTTTATATATAATGATAAAATATTCAAGTCAGGTGTAGTTTTAGACAATTCTGTCATTATTTATTATTATAAATGTTTACTAGTTTTACCCTCGACTTTTATAGTTATGTAAAATGGAATGTCTTGAGAATGCAACGTTAGCTGAGTGTGGTGTTGTAGACTATATGGTATCTCCATTTACTCTGGAAGCAAAAGACAAAATGGGAAGAAATGTACGACAAGGTGGTAAGATATGATGTTTTTAATGTAACTGGAACTTATAATTCTCTAAACTGATACTTTAAAATAATTATACGATATGAACTGTTTTCTCCTGAAATGTAGTTAACAAACATTGCTTAATTTAACAAATGAATTAAAAGTACAGTTAAAGGTTGTTGTTGTTTTTGGAATTTTGCACAAAGCTACTCGAGGGCTATCTGTGCTAGCCATCCCTAATTTAGTAGTGTAAGACCAGAAGGAAGGCAGCTAGTCATCACCACCCACCACCAACTCTTGGGCTACTCTTTTACCAACGAATAGTGGGATTGATCGTCACATTATAACTTCCACACGGCTGAAAGGACAAGCATGTTTGGCGCGATAGGGATGCGAACCCGCAACCCTCAGATTACGAAGCGCACGCCTTAACGCGCTAGGCCATGCCGGGCCTGTAACATCTTCATATTGTGAACTTTTAAATATCTCTTTCTGTTGATGGTAAGTTTGTCTCCTGGTCCCTTCAGTAAGGTTGTAATACCTTTATATTGTGAACTTTTAAATATCTCTCTCTGTTGATGGTAAGTTTGTCTCCTGGTCCCTTCAGTAAGGTTGTAATACCTTTATATTGTGAACTTTTAAATATCTCTCTCTGTTGATGGTAAGTTTGTCTCCTGGTCCCTTCAGTAAGGTTGTAAAACCTTTATATTGTGAACTTTTAAATATCTCTCTCTGTTGATGGTAAGTTTGTCTCCTGGTCCCTTCAGTAAGGTTGTAATACCTTCATATTGTGAACTTTTAAATATCTCTCTCTATTGATGGTAAGTTTGTCTTCTGGTCCCTTCATTAAGGTTGTAATACCTTTATATTGTAAACTTTTAAATATCTCTCTCTGTTGATGGTAAGTTTGTCTCCTGGTCCCTTCAGTAAGGTTGTAAAACCTTTATATTGTGAACTTTTAAATATCTCTCTCTGTTGATGGTAAGTTTGTCTCCTGGTCCCTTCAGTAAGGTTGTAATACCTTCATATTGTGAACTTTTAAATATCTCTTTCTATTGATGGTAAGTTTGTCTTCTGGTCCCTTCAGTAAGGTTGTAATACCTTTATATTGTGAACTTTTAAATATCTCTCTCTGTTGATGGTAAGTTTGTCTCCTGGTCCCTTCAGTAAGGTTGTAACATCTTCATATTGTGAACTTTTAAATATCTCTCTCTGTTGATGGTAAGTTTGTCTCCTGGTCCCTTCAGTAAGGTTGTAACACCTTCATATTGTAAACAAAGTTTTAAGTTTTATGCGGTGTACTCTTAAACTATGCACTCTGTTAACATTGGATCTCTGATCTGATGTCATATATAAAGTTTTAATTTTTATTTTTGTATTTTAAACGTTGTTCTCCGTCGATGGTAGGTTTCTGACCTTTACTTAAGTTTTGTACTGTGTTCTTCTAAACGCTGGCTTATCTACTTTTCAACAAGTTGTTATCACAAACCACTTTCAGCTTCTGTTTAACATTATTGTTATATATATTAGCTCTCCCCAACTCCTGTAATTCAGAAGATTCTTTGAACGCTTACAACACTAAAAATGGAGTTTTGATACCTGTAGTGGGTAGAAAAGTGATATTCCATTGAGTAACTTTACGCTTAATAACAAATAAATATTATTTGTTAAATCCCATGCATTTTTGAAGTTTGGATAACAATTTTCTTTATGTTCCAAAATTACAATCTTCTATCTTGTTTCTTTATTCTTTAAAAGATACTGAGAACCAATGTGCACAAAGACTTATAGAAGAAAAGAACATACACCTATACTGTGAAAGTGTTTGTCGTCAGCCCTGTAGGTAAGGAAGATTGTTTATTTGGAACTAAAACCCAAAAAGTTTAAATGTTGATTAAATTACCACTCTAATTAAATATCAGACAAATAAAACAAGAAGAGCAAATACATACTTAGTTTTGAATAAAAAGTGATTTAATATTTGCCTTTCTCTCTATCGTCCTGAATCTTAGTTTGTCTCCGATGGCCTTGAAATGTCCAATATTTTCAAAGAAATTACTTTTGCTTCATTCTGCTCAATAACTAGGGTTATCTTTAATCGTGTATCTTACTTTGAACTCTGGCATATGAAAATTATATTTCGTTGTTTAGAGATGTTAGGAATAACTTGTTTTGAAACAAACTGGAATTATGTGATAGGCTTGTCTGATATAAAAATAGTTTTAACTTGACCAAACACTTGTATTTGAAGCAAAGCAACTTTCTGAAATTGTTAATGAGACTATACTAACCACACATATAGTGAGGCTATATTAGCTACACGTATAGTACGACTATATTAGCCATACGTATAGTGAGGCTATATTAGCTACACGTATAGTACGACTATATTAGCCATACGTATAGTGAGATTATATTAGCTACACGTATAGTGAGACTATAGTAGCCACACATATAGTGAGACTATATTAGCCATACGTATAGTGAGACTATGTGAGTTACACGTATAGTGAGACTATATTAACCACACGTATTCCTTCAAGATATCATAAAAATAATACTTAAGGGCTAATGTTGTTTAGAATATAGGCACACGTTTTAATAAACCAAGTATTAACTGTTTAATACTATACAGGTGATAAGAAAAACGTATCTTCTATCAACGACAATATCTATCAAGAAATCCACATATAATATTAACTCATATTTTCAAAACCAATTGTTTAACTCTCTATATATCTTCATAGCCTAGCATATTTGTTTGTATATATAGTGCTTGCTACATGTATACCTTTTTGTACACTTTAATGAAACGTATCCTTACATGTTTGTACTCATGACACTTTCTGAATGATAAATTTGTTTGCATACGATAATAAAACATAACCTACCTTGTCTATACACATTACTTATTCTAAAATATACCGTATTTTCCTCCTAATAAGCCGAATTTCTGGCCCTAAATTTTGGACCTGATTTTTGGGGGTCGGCTTATTGGCCGATCACTCCTTTCGGAAATGTCTTCTTCTTAGGAAATGTTTTTCTTTTGAAAATTACCATAGGCGGTAATTTTGTTCCATCAGCAAAGCACGTTCAGACTACAGTGAAACGTTTTTTCTGGAATTTCATTGGTTACCTAATTACAGTGAGTGGAGCCAATAACGAATGACATATTGATTCCATCTCTGTCTCAATACGACACGTTCTGCGTTACTACAGAACGCCAATGATCACACACAACATGCATGCTGACGCTGAAACGAGACTAAGAAATCATTTTGAAGAAACTTGTCACTTCTTAAAAATGGCTTCGGCTTATTGGGCGGTAATAAGCAAAAATCCTCATTTTCAGAGCTGAAAATTGGCCTCGGCTTATTCGGCGATTCGGCTTACTAACCGGAAAATACGGTAACTGTTTTTATGATACCACATAATGAAACATATAATAACATGTTTATACACTGAGTACTTTGTTCATCACATACCTTTTTATACACCATAGTTAACAATAATGTAACTTCATTAAACTTATCTTGTTTATATACACGGTACATAGCTATTTGTACACTGTAATTAAACACGACCTAACTTGATTATACATATAAAACTTATTGCATGATTTATCTATTTGTACACTGTAATTAAACACGACCTAACTTGATTATACATATAAAACTTATTGCATGATTTATCTATTTGTACACTGTAATTAAACACGACCTAACTTGATTATACATATAAAACTTATTGCATGATTTATCTATTTCAACACTGTAATTAAACACGACCTAACTTGATTATACATATAAAACTTATTGCATGATTTATCTATTTGTACACTGTAATTAAACACGACCTAACTTGATTATACATATAAAACTTATTGCATGATTTATCTATTTGTACACTGTAATTAAACACGACCTAACTTGATTATACATATAAAACTTATTGCATGATTTATCTATTTGTACACTGTAATTAAACACGACCTAACTTGATTATACATATAAAACTTATTGCATGATTTATCTATTTGTACACTGTAATTAAACACAACCTAACTTGATTATACATATAAAACTTATTGCATGATTTATCTATTTCAACACTGTAATTAAACACGACCTAACTTGATTATACATATAAAACTTATTGCATGATTTATCTATTTTGTACACTGTAATTAAACACGACCTAACTTGATTATACATATAAAACTTATTGCATGATTTATCTATTTCAACACTGTAATTAAACACAACCTAACTTGTTTGTACAAGTAGTACTTATTGCATATTTTAACAGTTTGTAGACCACAATTAACGCATTGTAAACACCAGGAAGTTAAATATGTCGCCTCAGTTGATATCTCTAATGTTGGTCCTTCTTACCTATGACTTAATCTTCTTTAATGAATTATGATATGTTGCAGGAAGCTGTAATGGGATAATTTAATTAGAAAATTATCAAATACTGAAAACAAAATAACAGAATCCTTATTTTAGTGCTGTATTAAAAATAATGTGTAGTTTGAATAGTTTTTGGATATGAGCTTTTAACTAACAAATTTTATTTTCAGAAACAATAAAACCTAAAACTAAACTCAGGGATTGTCCACAGTAAAAGATACTGTTACCACGGTTTAAATTTATCTTACGGTAATCTGTTTTCTCACTAAGCATACAATATCTAACTGAGAAACTTACTCACCTGTAAGATGATTGCCTGGGGTCAGCTTCTTTATCTAAATAGTTTTCCATAGTTTAAAATACCTGAAGATAGATCCCATTTTAAATTGAGAAGTTGGTGACTTTTTCTCAGATATAACACAATTTTTCACACAGTTGACATTTATATTAAAATCATGTTGTCAGATTCCTAGAATGTAATTAACTTTGAGGCTTTTCATAATTATAATATTCACGTCTTGTGTCAAATCAGGTTATTCGAAGATTCTATAATACTTTTAATAACTTGGTTACTTCATTGCAAAAGTTACTTAAAAACTTTATAAAACAATGACACCTACTGGGGAAATATATAATCTACGATAGCTTAAACAATCACATTATTTCTCATCAGTAATATATATAGATCGGTTTGTTTGTTTTTGAATTTCGCACAAAGCTACACGAAGGCTATCTGCGCTAGCCGTTCCTAATTTAGTATTGTAAGACTAGAGGGAAGGAAACTAGTCATCACCACCCACCGCCAACTCTTAAGCTACTCTGTTACCAACGAATAGTGAGATTGACTGTAACATTATAGCCCCCACACGGCTGAAAGGGCAAGCATGTTTGGCGCGATAGGGATGCGAACCCGCGACCCTCAGATTACGCGTCGCACGCCTTAACACGCTGGCCATTTATAGATCGGAGTACTTATATTTTTCTTTAATTTAAACCAGACAATGTAACATTACAATACTGAAATAATTCAGTTGTACTTACCTTTTTATTAATTAGTACACCATTCCTTAAAACTCAAAGGCTCAAATGATCAAAGACAAAACTGTTTCCTTTGAGCGTCTTATTCAATTCTTTCTAATTAACATTGTTTAAGATTATTACACTTGTTTCTATTTTTTTAAGTATTAAAATCTTTCTTTATTAAGATTTTTTTTTGTGAAATGCTTCTTGGTCTTAAATCCTTCCCTGTGTTTTAATTTTTTGATGATTTATTTACTTAGGAAGCTAACTTATAGAGTTAAAGAAAAAACCAGAATTTGGCCTCTACCTTACGAAAGTTACAAGGTAACGTAAATAATTAAAATCAGACAATCTTAGTAAATTAATGAAAAGTACTTGTTATATATTTAGTTTGTTTTAAATGTGTCTCATATGTAACACATTTCAAAATACCTTTCATTATAAATGGAATGAACTCTCACACCTTGTTCAAAATAAATAACATAACATCTCACACCATGTTCAAGATAAATAAAGTAAGAACCTTTCACACCTTGTTTAAGATAAATAAAATAATACCTTCTCCACTTTCTTCAAGATAAAAATAATTTAACTTCTTACTCCTTGTTCAAAATAAATTCTAAAAGAATAAACTTATGGTCAGTTTAATATAAAACAATAGAAAACAATTTAATTATTTTAATTTTCTTTGACAAGTAACTCTAAATTGTAACGTAAGTAAATGTAATACGATATTATCCATAAATAAATGTTGTTTACGAACTGCAAAGTTTGGAAAGTATAAATCAGTGTTGTAAAACATGTTTTAATCAAAGTAAGCATCATTTGCTTCAACACACTTTTGTTAACGTGTAACAATGCTGTTTATGCTCCTGCTGTAAAAATTAGAGTTTCTATAGTCAGTGAACTCCCTGAAAGCTTCTTCTGCAGCTGCCTGGTTTTTAAAGCGTTTATTGTTCAAAACGTGCTTGAAAAAATGAAAATCTGTAAGGAAAAGGTCTGGAGAGTAAGGTAGATGAGGCAGAACCTGGATTCCGAATTACTGCAATTTTTGGAGCGTCATCCTTGACAGGTCTTATAACGCCGATTTTGTTGACCTTCAGTCAGCTCATGCAGAATCCATTTATCCAACTTTTTCATCTTTCCAACTACACTCAGTTGATTGGTGATGCCTGATTTGATTGTGCATAACTTTTCTGCAAGCTCACATACTGTTGTGTGAGGGTCTGTCTCAACTTAATGTGTTTTCATCTAAGGATGGCTTCCTTCCACGACTTTCATGATCTTCATGACTTTCATCTACATGTCGAAACCTTTGTAACCAATGCCAAACTGTACGTTTAGTAACAGATCCATGGCCGAATGCCTCGTTGATGTTCCTATGTAGTTTCGGTAGCTTTTCGTCCAAGTTTGAAGTCATAAAGGAAAATACGACGAAAGTCATATTTGTCCATGCTGCCCTAAGGATTGTGAAACTTAATCGTTAAAACAGCAAACAATTAAGACACATTCTAAGTCACAAACCTTGTATTAAACTAACCAACCAACGATAAGTTACTCAATATTGAGTTCTAAATGTCATCATAAGAATTCTGACATTTATTTCTGTACAACCTAGTATTTTTACCATAGTAATCTCAAATTCTGAGGTTTCGTTTGTTTAATTACAAATTAGTATTTAGTGCAACATATTACGAACAACTGGATGATGTTATTTTTTTCTTAATGTTTTGTTGCATAGCTTTTCTGTTTTCAACAGTTCACAAGTACAATACACAAAATTCCTACTTTGGTAAAGTTAGTCTGCAGATTTGCCGATAAAATTCGAAAATTGTTATTTAATGCAATACCAGAATGTTCTCTGTTATACGGTACTAAATTGTAGTTGCGTTACTTGTTTTAACCATCCAATTTGTTTTATTCTATATCATAACTGTAGTGTATAACACTAAGCATTTCAACTATTTTCTGCAGTATACCTATATATTGGATTTCTGGGTATACGTGATGAATATATCATACGGATGGAAACTTAGCAAGGATTTCGTCAAGTAAGGTTTTACTTTTTCCTCATAAGTTGTGGCTAGTTAGAACTAATATTTCTTTAAGGCATAAATTTTGTTATCTATATCAGAATGTAGATATAGGCTTCATTTATAACAACTATAATTTGAAAGTATATTTGTTACATAAGTTAGCTTTTATCAACTTTGAAATGCGGATATTAGGTATACACTTTATCGGTTCATATCTAATACGGTTTAAATAAAGAACAGGTGTGTTTGTAACTGGTACTGTCATTAATATATACAGAACGGATATAATTGTAACTGATATATTCATTAGAACATAAAGATACACAAGTTTATAATTGATGTAGCAATTACAACATAAAAAATAGATACGTTTGTATCTTATATAGTCATTAGAACGTAACGCTTGTGTGATAGATACTAGTTAGCTTGTGCCACGACACATTGAGGTGAGATTTATGATTCCAACCTAAACTGAGTTCAAACACAATAGGAACACTAGCTTTAATATAGCAGGCCATAGAAAAAAAGTACTACAACAAATTACTTTCACATTTCTTTTCAGTTATTTGACTGAAACAGTCTTATATAACATCATTACAACTGATATGCTTTAATCATATGACTGAAACAGTCTTATATAACATCATTACAACTGATATGCTTTAATCATATGACTGAAACAGTCTTATATAACATCATTACAACTGATATGCTTTAATCATATGACTGAAACAGTCTTATATAACATCATTACAACTGATATGCTTTAATCATATGACTGAAACAGTCTTATATAACATCATTACAACTGATATGCTTTAATCATATGACTGAAACAGTCTTATATAACATCATTACAACTGATATGCTTTAATCATATGACTGAAACAGTCTTATATAACATCATTACAACTGATATGCTTTAATCATATGACTGAAACAGTCTTATATAACATCATTACAACTGATATGCTTTAATCATATGACTGAAACAGTCTTATATAACATCATTACAACTGATATGTTTTAATCATATGACTGAAACAGTCTTATATAACATCATTACAACTGATATGCTTTAATCATATGACTGAAACAGTCTTATATAACATCATTACAACTGATATGTTTTAATCATATGACTGAAACAGTCTTATATAACATCATTACAACTGATATGCTTTAATCATATGACTGAAACAGTCTTATATAACATCATTACAACTGATATGCTTTAATCATATGACTGAAACAGTCTTATATAACATCATTACAACTGATATGCTTTAATCATATGACTGAAACAGTCTTATATAACATCATTACAACTGATATGCTTTAATCATATGACTGAAACAGTCTTATATAACATCATTACAACTGATATGCTTTAATCATATGACTGAAACAGTCTTATATAACATCATTACAACTGATATGTTTTAATCATATGACTGAAACAGTCTTATATAACATCATTACAACTGATATGTTTTAATCATATGACTGAAACAGTCTTATATAACATCATTACAACTGATATGCTTTAATCATATGACTGAAACAGTCTTATATAACATCATTACAACTGATATGCTTTAATCATATGACTGAAACAGTCTTATATAACATCATTACAACTGATATGTTTTAATCATATGACTGAAACAGTCTTATATAACATCATTACAACTGATATGTTTTAATCATATGACTGAAACAGTCTTATATAACATCATTACAACTGATATGCTTTAATCATATGACTGAAACAGTCTTATATAACATCATTACAACTGATATGTTTTAATCATATGACTGAAACAGTCTTATATAACATCAATAGAACTGATATGCTTTAATCATAATAATTTTACCCTGAAGTGGTTTCTCTTCTTCTTACTTAGAAATCGTTCTAAGGCCGTTTTTACTTACTGCTGGTGTCATTGTAGGGGACCCTTCCCATACAAATATCATTACTAGCAAAAGTACACAATTTCTACAAGACTTAAATTCAGCTTACTTAATGGTTCAGTGCTTCAGTGGATGGTGTCGTGTATAGAACCATCCAGGCTCATCATTGTATTGGCTGCTAGTGAAATCAGCAATGTTAAAAAATAACTTTTCAAAACCGTTAAAGAAATGGATCAAGTCTTCTGTAAGTGTCCACTTGAACTGTGGTACTATCTGCTTTGTATAATTTCAGGTTCACATGGTGTCATCGTAAATAGGTATGCTCAGTATAATGAGCACAGTTGAGTCTGAAGTGACTGTAACCCCATTCAGGCACGTGTTAATTCTCTATTTTGAGGATGCAAAAATGGTATTGAATATATTCATGCTCAACCTCTAATCACTCTTTATTCTGTGATTGCCTCGGAAATTCACCTCCAATATCAAGGAAATATCTTTCCTGGTCCACATTTCATCTTGATATTATGTACTTACTCTGTTGTTCAGTTCACATTGGATAACATTATCCATCAATATTACCTTACTTCTAACTCCTCTGATGGTTTGATACTTCTCTCCTGAACAGACTCTCTGTTAGCTTATCATTACCATCCTAGGTAAGATCTCACATCTTCTGATGGTGCAGTTCCTACTGGTAGCTGTCATTCAATAAGAGCTGTTGTCTCTGACCTTTGGTTTATTGGCGTCAGTTTCTGGATAAGCTCTCTCCATTGATCACTGATTCCTTGCACAAAAGCTCACCATTTCTTATGTTATCAAGACAACTATTATTGTGTCAACCACTGATAATTCTCTCCTTTACTCTGTAGGTGACATCCAAATAAAACGGGGTTATACTTCTCTTGGTATATATATATATCTGTGGTATAAATATCCATCACAGTTAATCTAGTTTGCCTGCTACTCAAGCAAACCTCATTTACTTCAGCTCTATTTTCGAGGCTCAACGTGAAGTGGGAGCTTTATCAATCTTTTGTGTGCACCAGATGACATTCACTCTCTAAGTTCACAGTTGAGGTATGATAGTTACTTATGATTTATGCAGCAAATGAAGTAGTCTATGTATTATAAGTTGAATTCTACAAATCTCTCTATCCTCATTTCAGACTGAAACTCCTTTACTACGATAACCTTTGGTCACATCACCAAATTTTTACCTTTACATCTATTTAGTATTTCTGGCTTGTTAATTTACCCAAGTGTAATCAGATAGAGTCATCTAACGGGAGGCTTAAGGGTATCAAGCTATGAATTGTTTCTTCCTAATCACAAACCGAGTTTGTCATTATATATATTTTTAGATATTATGCAGATGTATAAGTTCAGCAATCTACAATTAGAAAGAAAAACCAACACACAATACAATACAAACTGTGAAAAGGCAGGTGTGTCTTATGGATTTGTATAGTTCTAAAATATGTTTGAAAATATTTTAGTATCTCATATCAGATCATTATACTTCTCCCCTGTAAGTTAAAATAAAGTAAGATAAAAATTCAAATGAAGCATAACCTAACACATCAAGGTAAAAGTAAAACAGACAATCTAAATGCTTCAACTATCATTTTAAACAAACCCTAACGTCCTCAAAATTTAAGGCACATTGGACTCCAAGGTTTAAGTCACATCAGATATCCTAAACGTTTCTAAGTCACCTGTTCTAAAACTAAAAGTTTAAATCTAAATAAACATAGAAGTCTGGTAAATCTTTTTTTATTCTGTGCAAATTTGTTTTTAATTTGTGGTGCAAATGTATTCATTTGTGTTCAGTAGAGAAGCCTATGTATTATCAATCTATATTTGTTCAAAGAACATGACAACTCTGAACTGTTATGTCATTCCCAATTAACTAACAAGAAAATCAACGGTCTTTCTCACAACATTACAAGTTGTCTTCCTCATGAAAAACAATATTACAAATATATAGTAAGTACAGATGTTGTGAGGATTAGTGGAAGGGAGAGTTGAGTATTGTAATTTATAGCCCTATTTGCATCCAAACTTAAAATGATGAAAAATAGCATATTAAAAAAAAAACTAATTAGTGGGTGGGTGCATAGCATAGCTTCGCATTAAAAGTGCATCAAATAGTATTGAATATGATTATACGTTAGCATTAGGGTAATTTGTATCAGTCCTTCAAATCAGATTTAACTTCAATTCCAAATGAAGTCAAGAGATAAACAAATATTATTTCAAGGTTAACTAGCTAGAGACGCCACCTATGGTCAACTTTCATATACCAGTGCCGCCTGATGAAGCTGTAAACTGCGCGATTTTCGAACCATTGTTAATTATATACTGGACAACAAGAAAGAGACTATTGCATGGTAGGAAGTGGATTGTTCTACACAAATAAAAATACTAATATCAACACAGTTCCTGATATATTTGGTCACGATACTGACGTGATGTATCTAAAATTTGGTTAATGAATACGATGTTATCATGACTAATGAATACGATGTTATCATGACTAATGAATACGATGTTATCATGACTAAGTCTTATGAAATTTTTCTTATAAATTGTGCTATAATGATAGACTTTCTTTGAAATGCTTGTTGGCTGTAAGGCTACTTGATCAAAAAACAGTTAACTGTTATGAATGAAAGCTTTCAATCAAACATTTTTATTTTCTCACGGTCTTTTTTTTTAAACTGCATCAGTGGTTTGTATAAGAAAGTCAAAGTGTTAAATAATAAAAACTACCCATAATCGCTTTCAGCCCAGTAAATGTTTACAATATTTGTATTCCAATTTTAGCTATTTTAAACTTTATTTGTAACTCAACTATGTTTCAGCAAGCAAGTCCTGCTTGTTTCTGTTGAACCTGATACGGAAGAGAGCATAACATACAATTATCACGCAAGTTTTCAGGTAACACTTTCTATTATTATTGTATGTATTCTATCTGTTTCGATAACACTGCACAACAATTTTTTTGAAAAGTTTTGCTTCCTGAATGTTTTTTGCTGATTGTGACAGGTACCTGGTGGGTATGCACAAATATAGTTTTGGTTTTGCTTCATCACGTATGAACTCTGAGAAATAGACAGTTAACTGTTTACCGGCAATAATATATTTAATTGTGTTTATGTTTCTAATATGCTATTAAGTTCAACATAATTAAAAGTGTTTTGCTCCTGATTTTCGTTTGTATTCAATGTCCGGTGCATCATATTACAGTGTCCAACAGTAGTCAGCAAGCATTGACGGATTCCAGTTGCCCTGATATCGTTTTTCCATTGTAGCAAAACTGAAGATTTCGATGAAACGGTACGTGATGGGCAAATTTGGATGTGATTTTCGTGATCAGCAGCCAAAAATCTACAAGGAACACTCAATAGTATTCAAGAAGCAAAAACTTTGTTGTGCAGTGTAATAATACTGATTTAAATATTTTGTTTTCAACATTTTTCTATCAATAATAATATCATAAACATAAAATAATATATTTATATTTCTAAAGCATCTAAGTAAATATAAAAGCTGTTTTGTGATGTTTCTAATTCACTAGCATATTTCATACAAACATTCCGCATTTTACTAGTTTTTCAGTTCAAGTTATACCAACACTTCTAAATATAAAAATAATCAAACTTTTAATTTTGTGACGTGCTGATCAATCTTATTCAATACTTCAATAGTATTCCCAGAAAAAACCATAAGAAGAACAGAGATTATATTCATTATTGATTTATAAATATCACTATTTTAACGAATGTTTACGTTCCTATCCTTAAACAGAAATGTATTTATCGTCACAACTATTTTAATATTACTAATATTTTACTGATGTTATGTACACGGTTCATTATTATTACTAATATTTTAATGATGTAATGTACATGGTTCATTATTATTACTAATACTTTACTGATATAATGTACACGGTTCATTATTATTACTAATATTTTTCTGATGTAATGTACATGGTTCATTATTATTACTAATATTTTACTGATATAATGTACACGGTTCATTATTATTACTAATATTTTTCTGATGTAATGTACATGGTTCATTATTATTACTAATATTTTACTGATGTAATGTACATGGTTCATTATTATTACTAATATTTTTCTGATGTAATGTACATGGTTCATTATTATTACTAATATTTTACTGATGTTATGTACACGGTTCATTATTATTACTAATATTTTACTGATGTAAAGTACATAGTTCATTATTATTACTAATATTTTACTGATGTAATGTACATGGTTCATTATTATTACTAATATTTTACTGATGTAAAGTACACAGTTCATCCTTATTACTAATATTTTTCTGATGTAATTTACACAGTTCATTATTATTACTTATATTTTACTGATGTTATGTAAACAGTTCATTATTATTACTAATATTTTACTGATGTAAAGTACATAGTTCATTATTATTACTAATATTTTACTGATGTAATGTACATAGTTTATTATTATTACTAATATTTTACTGATGTAATGTACATAGTTTATTATTATTACTAATATTTTACTGATGTAAAGTACACAGTTCATTATTATTACTAATATTTTACTGATGTAATGTACGTAGTTCATTATTATTACTAATATTTTACTGATGTAATGTACATAGTTCATTATTATTACAAATATTTTACTGATGTAATGTACACAGTTCATTATTATTACTAATATTTTACTGATGTAATGTACGTAGTTCATTATTATTACTCCATTAATTCCTGCATTTATTATCATCAATATTAATCCATATATATAGTGTACCTACATCACTGTCAGATCCTATGTTCTATGTTCATCATTATTATTACTCCATTAATTCCTGCATTTATTATCATCAATATTAATCCATATATATAGTGTACCTACATCACTGTCAGATCCTATGTTCTATGTTCATCATTATTATTACTCCATTAATTCCTGCATTTATTATCATCAATATTAATCCATATATATAGTGTACCTACATCATTGTCAGATCCTATGTTCTATGTTCATCATTATTATTACTGATTTGTAAATATAACTGACTTATTGTATATAGATTATCATTACCCTTTAAGTTCCCTCCTGTGTTCTGGTTAATCGATACTGAATAAGCCGATTTACATCTTGTTACGTTGTTTCTTTCTACTAAAGATAAATACGGTTTTCATTATCGTTATTATTATTTTGCAAATGGTATCTATTTAACATATATACATCACTATTACAGTTTACGTTCCTACAGTATAATTTATTTATTAAAAATATACCCAATCTACAGAAAAGGAAAACAAAGACAAGTGTGCGTTTCACATAAACTTCGCTTATTTTTCCATTCTGTAATAATGGAGTTTCACCAAGTCCTGAATCAATACTATTACTGATTTGATGTATCTATATGATTATTACACTTTAAGTTTTTATCCCTAATTAGTCCTACGTTTATCGTCATAATTATTCACGTATAAATGCTACTGATTTAATGTATATAGATCATTATATATCTTCTTATCCCTAATAAGTCTTGTCTTTATCGTCATTATAGGTTTTCTTATAAGTCCGGTGGTTAACATAATGATAATTGTATTTTAATTATCAGTACTTTCGAGAAAACCCACTTGTAGAGAAAAAAACTTATGTAAAAACGGCTCATTTGGGTTGAAAAAAATTTTTACGTAGAGGAGCGAACAACGTTTCGACCTTCTTCGGTCGTTATCAGGTTCACAAAGAAATGAAGAGGTAACTGACATTCTGACACTCAGTTACACAACCCTTTTCAAACATGTGTTCAGCTTCCGGTCAGTTACCTCTACCTTTATTTGCATTTTGCGTTGTAAGACTAAACCACTTATTTGAGTAGGGCTTCGAAAGATGAAAATAAGAAAGGGGAAAATAAAAACTTTTTTAGCATTTAATAAGGAAAATGTGAACACTATAAAATTAGCCTAAATACTAGCTGGTCAAAAGTTTATGACCATACTGAAACGCAGCGTTAATCGGTAAACACAAAACGAAATTTAGTAATTTGTGTTCAAGCATTAGCGTTGTCAATATCTCCCACTGACATCTCCTGTGTTACATTGGATAAAAACATGGCATAGTCTAAAAAGTTGACAGACTTTGAACGTGGCAGAATTTTCTCTCTCAACGTGCCATCGCTGGTGAGATTGGGCGTAGTAAAGCTGCTGTTGCAAATTTCTCAAAAGACCCTGAGGGATACGGAACGAGAATTTTAAGTGGTCGGCCCAAGAAAATTTCGCTGACCTTGAGCAGGAGGATTCTATGGGTTGTCCGGCAAGACACCAGCCGATCGTCGAACCAGATTAAGGCCCTAACGGACGCAGAATGCAGCTCAAGAACAATAAGACGGCATCTACGAGAGAAAGGCTTTAAAAACCGTAAACGTCTTCAACGGCCACGTCTCCTTCCACACCATGAAACAGCTCGGTTAAACTTTGCTGAGAATTACCAAACATGGGACGTAGAAAAGTGGACTAAGGTTTTGTTCTCTGATGAGAAAAAAAATTAACCTGAATGGTCCAAATGGCTTCCAACGTTACTGGCACGATAAAGATATCTCACCAGAGACATTTTATACACGACACAGTAGTGGAGGTTCCATCATGATCTGAGGTGCTTTCTCCTTCCATGGAACAGTGGAACTTCAGAATATAAGGGCCATGTTGGAGAGAGCATCCTTATTGAATGAAAGCCCTCGCATATGTGGAAATGACTGGATCTTTCAGCATTACAACGCTACAGTCCACAATGCCCGCAGGACAAAGGACTTTTTCATGGCGAATAACGTAATTCTTTTGGACCGTCCAGCGTTTCCACCCGAACTGAACCCCATTGAAAATGTCTGGGAGTGGATGGCAAGGGAAGTCTGTAAAAATGGACGTCAATTCCAAACAGTGCATGATCTTCGTGAAGCCATCTTCACCACTTGGAATAACATTCCAGCCAGCCTTTTGCAAACGCTTATATCGACCATGCCAAAGCGAATGTTTGAAGCTATTCGCAATGACGGCCGTGCAACTCACTGCTGATACCTCTTGTTCTAAGACCTGTTTAGAACTTCTTTTTGGTATGGTCTTAAACTTTTGACCAGCTAGTATTTAGGATAATTTCAGTGTTCACATTTTCCCTATTAAACGCTAAAACGATTTTGATTTTCCCTTTTATTATTTTCATCTTTCGAAGCTCTACTCAAATAAGTGGTTGAGTCTAACAACGCAAAATGCATATTTTTTCTTCATGTTCATTGGCCTTAAGATTTTGGCCAGCAGTGGAGAAGCACAGCCTATCATTGTAAAATGCACCCAATATGTCTAGTAAGACCATAAAAAACTTTAAACATATGTTGAAATGATTTAAAATCTGTATACATTTCTATGGAAGAATAGTACCATTGTGTCCCTGTAGAAACATTATCCGCCTGTAACAACTTAATAACATTGGCGCTAATATGTAAATTGTATTTGACGAAAACACTACCTTTAGTAACACACTTCGGCAGTAGAACCTTGGTAAAACCAGCTGCTTATAGACCCTTGGTGACATCGACTGCCTATAGCAACACCATCAGCCTACAAAACCTTGGTAATCACAACTCAGGATAAATGTTTTATTATAAATCGAAACTATAAAAGTAACATTATTTAAGTCAGATTAAATTATTAATTTTAAGACTTTCTTTGTTACTATAACGTTGATGTCATGTTGGTTTATATCACCCTCTGGTTGTTCACACGCTCATTATACCTGGACCTACGATCCTGAGACAGCTACGCACACTAATGCTTATTACGTAACATAGTGCAACCCTCAGGCGTCAACGTAATTTGCACATTATGTAATAATTTTATAGCCCACAAGTGTATATATTATGTAATAGTTGGGTAGCCAACGGGTGTATACATTATGGACTAGTTATAATAATCTTGAGTCGGCATCCCTTGGGCACAGCCCTAACTACTTTCTATTTCCATTAGTTTCTAAAGCGCCGTTTTTTAGACTTACAAAATATAGTAAACATTATGTCACACTGGCAATCTTTATAAGGAAATAAACGTAGAATCTCAAACCTAAAAGTAGTAAGAAAATCTATTTCAAACGTTATTTACAGTTAGTCAAAAAGTGAAAACGTCGTTTAGCCTTATTCACAGATTAATGTTACATTCGTACATATAAGCCACAAGAAAATTAACGTATGAGACGACCAGATAGTACTCTGTGTGTTAAAAAGCAAAACTCGTGTTCATGTTGATAGATACATTTTCTCTTCTCCGTTACTAAAGCCATCCAGCAACAACAATAACAAGTATTCTTTATAACAACAGAAAACACAAGATGGATAGCTATTGTTCGCTTTGTATCAAAAGTAACATATATCGTTCTTAGGTTTTGTTTCTAATAAGTAATGAGGATGTTTGTAATATTTTCATTTTTCTTGTATGGTCATAAATGTCGGTATTAATGTATTCTTCAAAGTTTATTTTAACAAACACCTGTTATAGTCAACATATCTAGTTTCAAGTGATGTTTTTTCAAGAATTTTCTTATAATATTACTATAGGAAATCGAGGTGTTCAGCTACTTTGGCGGTTACCTGGGTATGTGGGTAGGTTACTCGGTACTGAGCGTGGCAGCTATTGCCATGGGTGCATTATGGTCTTGGGCGATAAAATGCTTTAAAAAACGTAATGAAGAAAAGAATGACGAAAAGTCGGCCTATTGACAGGAGAAACTGAGTCAATTGAAGTTGAAAAAGTGAAGTCGTATCAGTATTGATTGAAGCCTAACACTGTCATAGCTTATGAATGTTTTGAACGTAATACAGCACTTTGGTTTACTGCTATTGTAATAAGTCAGTACTGGTTGAAATTTGACACTATCATAGCTTATGAATGTTTTGAACATAATACAGCACTTTGGTTTACTGCTATTGTAATAAGTCAGTACTGGTTGAAATCTGACACTATCATAGCTTATGGGTATTTTCAATATAATACATCACTTTGGTTTACAGCTATTGTGATAAAAATATTTAATGTGCTTTGAGAATTTTTTACAAAATCCTTTGTTCTAATTCAATAAAATCAAGTGGATAATTTGATGTTCTTATGAAGTACATATCAGAAAGGAATTGTATAGCTGTGTGTTGTTACTATTACAGACACAAATCGTTATTGTTGTCCTAGCGAAACATATTTAGCTTGTTTCATTGCCCAATTCATCATGCTTGTATTAGTTTACTTGTTTGTTACATACAATTAATTCATGAAACCATATCTCATTTATCGCTTTTTAAATGTAGGAAACCCTTTACATCATGTATTGATAATTATCACGTGCGTTTGAATTATAACACATCTGTCATTCCGTGGTTATAAATTAAATTTGTAGTGTAATACATTATTAATTATTCCCAATAAAATATTATTAGGGTATGGCAGCATGTTCTTTTTATATTTATTATTTACTGTGCATCTTCTTCAGCGACAAATGTGAAACAGTAATAACTTATTTATTTCAACTGTCCATTAAACTTTAAATCTTGTTAGAAGTGGCTTATAGCTTAAACAAGCACCTGTAATTTTTTATATTCTAGAAAGCTGTAACATGTAATGAGCGTAGTTATTTATGCCAGTTTCGTAGTAAAAAAAATCTTTCTATTATATTTAACTTAAATGATATCCAAGTTTTAATCCGTAATAGGCGTTATTTGTTCAAATTTAATACAAAAGATATATTTATACGACATTTAACTTGAGTGACGTAAGAACTGTTACTTGTTTGCTTTTTACCCAATTTTAACACTAAAGAAATATTTATGTTTAATTTGAGTGACATCACAGCTATTACTTGTAACGTGTATTATTTGTGGAAATTTTATATAAAAAAATATTTATGTTTAATTTGAGTGACATCACAGCTGTTACTTGTAACGTGTATTATTTGTGGAAATTTAATATAAAGAAATATTTATACTTAGTTGAGTGACATTACAGCTGTTACTTGTAACGTGTGTTGTTTGTGGAAATTTAACACTAAAGAAATATTTATACTTAGTTGAATGACATTACAGCTGTTACTTGTAACGTGTATTATTTGTGGAAATTTAACACTAAAGAAATATTTATGTTTAATTTGAGTGACACCACAGCCGTTACTTGTAACGTGTATTATTTGTGGAAATTTAACACTAAAGAAATATTTATACTTAGTTGAGTGACATCACAGCTGTTACTTGTAACGTGTATTATTTATGGAAATTTAACACTAAAGAAATATTTATATTTAACTTAAATGACATCAGAGCTGTTACTTGTAACATGTGTTATTTGTGGAAATTTAATACTAAACACATATTTATATTACATTTAACTTGAGTGACGTCAGAACTGTTACTTGTTCATTATTTATGCAATTTTAACACTAAAGGCATATTTATATTTAACTTGAGTGACATCATAGTTATTTCTTGTAACGTGCGTTATTTGTGAAAGTTAACACCAGAGACATATTGATCTTGACTAACATTTTTACACAGTTATGCATAACAATAAACTGTCTGGAGTTGGATGAAAAGACATAAAGAATATATTGCTGTTTGTAATTCCTGTTTAATACGTCTTTAATAAAAAACATTTACAGTTATTCATTGTTTCATACGTGTTATTAGAAATATTCAGTGGTTATTATTGAGAAATTGAATATAGTTTTAAATTATTAATTAACTTTGGTATTCAGTAAGCAGTATTTTTAAACAATCTTAATTCTACACTCTGATGTAGTGTATTTTGAATGCTAATTGTGTCGTTCGTCACCATATTAAAAATAATTGTAATCAATAAACACAACATAACACGTATTTATTTTGTTGTTGTTCTTGTTTCTTACGTTTATGATCAACACTTATTCCTGAAGTGGTTTCCTCTACGGACAGTGAAGCAGCTTTTACTGATTTCCCAAAATTTGTAGAGATTTAAAAATTAAAGTTAGAGTAAAAACGATAATAATAATGACAGATAATAATAACAAAACTTGTTGTTTCGGCCAGTGTTTCGCTTGTACAGCTTCATCAGAGTACGATATAGCAATGTATTAAACGATAATCTCCCAGCACATAATAATAACAAAACTTGTTGTTTCGGCCAGTGTTTCGCTTGTACAGCTTCATCAGAGTACGATATAGCAATGAATTAAACGATAATCTCCCAGCACATAATAATAACAAAACTTGTTGTTTCGGCCAGTGTTTCGCTTGTACAGCTTCATCAGAGTACGATATAGCAATGAATTAAACGATAATCTCCCAGCACATAATAATAACAAAACTTGTTGTTTCGGCCAGTGTTTTGCTGGTACAGCTTCATCAGAGTACGATATAGCAATGAATTATTGTTATCACAAACTTATAATCAGATGAAATATGTCTTCTATAGATATATAAAATAATGAATAGAAATTACATTTATGATATACTTTTGGTAATGATCAGCTGAGGTGTTCTGTGTAGAACGAAGGAATTACTAACCCATGATTTTTGTCAGACAAATATTGACATGAAGAATTCCTTTTCCAGATTCTGATATGAAAAAAATTAATCCAATAATTAAGAATTCTGTCTCAAATGATACGTTTCACACACTTTTACTGTAGTACTGAAAGCTTCGAAAGGTGTTTATCTTACCTGCTATCAAGGTATGCTTTACTTCTTCACGAGAGATTCCTTTAAAATATTCATCTATTTGGATTAGTTAGACAACATCATCTTATATTTTTATAAAGGCCTCGTAACTTACAAAATCTTTACTACTCCGGTTTCAAAAAAAAAATAAAAAAATTCGCGCACAGCTACATGAGGGATATCTGACCCTAAGTACAGCTACATGAGGGATATCTGACCCCAAGTCAGTAGTGAAAGACCAGAGGGAATGCAGCTACTCATCACTACACACCGCTAACTGTTGGGCAACTCTTTTACCAACAAATAATGGGATTGGCCGTCACATCATAACGCCTCCACAACTGAAAGGGCAAACAATTTTGATGAAACAGGGATTCGAACCCGCCATCTTCAGATTGTGAGTCAAGTGCCTTAATATCCTGAAGATGTTGAGCCAAAACAGAAAATGTTCTGTATGCTAGTCCCTGGATAGCTTCTTTCTGAATAGTTATAACACTACATAAATTTTATCAGTATGTTAATTCAAGCAAAACCCTTAGCACAATTATGTTTTCATCGGTTAGCACACATTAAACGTAATATTGCAGATTAAATTCCACTTCTATAATTGGTATAACATATTTTTAACAATTATTGTACTAAAAAGAGAACGTTTATTTAAATATCTAAGCCTCATACAGTAATTTAACATAAAACATAGTTTTACTTGTTTGGCTTTATGGATTAAATATACTATTCCTTTACCCATACAACAAAATTTTTGCTGTGTATACCAGATCGAGACGCAATACATTTCACACATGTTGTTTTGTAGTTTTCATATGCGTTTTACAAAGACTGACAGTGCTTCAGTGTTATTATAGGGTCGTATTAAGAAAGTGCTACTTTAAGCAGAGAGTGTAACTGGTCGTATTAAGAATGTGCTACTTTAGGCAGAGAGTGTAACTGGTCGTATTAAGAATGTGCTACTTTAGGCAGAGAGTGTAACTGGTCGTATTAAGAATGTGCTACTTTAGGCAGAGAGTGTAACTGGTCGTATTAAGAATGTGCTACTTTAGGCTGAGAGCGTAACAAAGACAGTGTTTCTCTAGTTCCACAGGACTTGAACAACTCTGATGTTCTGCTTTCATGAGTAAATCCTTTATTCGAACGAAACAGCTATTACAACACTGTTACATTTGTTCGTTTTTATCTATTATTTAAATGAAACAAATATTATAGCCAATAAATTACCTTACACAATTTTAAATTTCATAAAAGTTGTTTTGGTTTTAATAATAAATTTTCCAGACTTCAGTTACACAGATTTCAAAAATAAATATTCTGTTTTTTTATCATGTAAGGATTATTACATTCGGAAACAAAAAGAAAATATTATGATATGATATTTACCACAAATATAACAGAATGTGTTTAGGCCATTTACACAAACTTTGGTTGCCATACCGACGAATAAATAATATTAAAAACCAAAAGGAATGTTAAAGTGTACCCACAAACAGTAATATCCATAGCTGACACGTCATAGGGTCTGTTCATTGTTTATATATTAGCTGTGTGTTTCTCGCGAGTTCCAGAAAGGTGGAAGAGACTCTCACGTCTTGATTGGCATACAGAAATCTATAGTCAGTGGTTGTCAACATTAACCGTGACAAAATTTAACGCAATTTCAATCAAAATGTTTTACTTAGGTAAAAGTACATACGACATATCGTGAAAAATCTAAACGTGATAAACAAAAGTGGATATCATTATTGCATTCAACGAAAATTAGTGTAGAACATGTAAAAAACGTCACAACAATAAAATCGTCGCGGGTCTCTGTTATTTAAACCTCATGTTCAGGTTCAACGTAGATTGATAAAGTTTAAAAAAATTATCATTGTACACAAGCTTATCTCTCTTAAATATGTTAACAAATATTTAGCAGAAGCTGATTTGTTGTTATCTAAACTTATATTCACCGCTAATCACTATTGCTCAGTTACATCATATTCACCACTAACCACTACTGTTCAGTTGCATTATATTCACCACTAACCACTATTGTTCAGTTACATTATATTCACCACTAACCACTATTGTTGAGATACATTATAATCACCACTAACCACTATTGTTGAGATACATTATATTCACCACTAACCACTATTGTTGAGATACATTATATTCACCACTAACCACTATTGTTGAGATACTTTATATTCACCACTAACCACTATTGTTCAGATACATTATATTCACCACTAACCACTATTGTTGAGATACATTATATTCACCACTAACCACTATTGTTGAGATACATTATATTCACCTCCAACCACTATTGTTGAACTACATTACATTCACCACGAACCACTATTGTTGAGATACATTATATTCACCACTAACCACTATTGTTGAGATACATTATATTCACCACTAACCACTATTGTTGAGACACATAATATTCACCACTAACCAATTCTGTTGAGTAACATTATATTCACCACTAACCACTACTGTTCATTTACATTATATTCACCACTAACCACTATTATTCAGTTACATTATATTCACCACTAACCACAACTGTTCAGTTACATTATATTCACCACTAACCACTATTGTTGAGATACATTATATTGACCACCAACCACTATTGTTGAGTTACATTATATCCACCAAAAACCAGTATTGTTCTAATACATTATATTCACCAATAACAACTATTGTTGAGATACATTATATTGACCACCAACCACTATTGTTGAGTTACATTATATCCAACACAAACCAGTATTGTTCTAATACATAATATTCACCACTAACCACTATTGTTGAGTTACATTACATTCACAACTAACCACTATTGTTGAGTTACATTATATTCACCACTAACCACTATTGTTGAGATACATATTCACCAATAACCACTATTGTTGAGATACATTATATTCACCTCCAACCACTATTGTTGAACTACATTACATTCACCACGAACCACTATTGTTGAGATACATTATATTCACCACTAACCACTATTGTGGAGATACATTATATTCACCACTAACCAGTATTGTTCAGATACATTATATTCACCACTAACCACTACTGTTGAGTAACATTATATTCACCACTAACCACTACTGTTGAGTAACATTATATTCACCACTAACCACTACTCTTCAGTTACATTATATTCACCACTAACCACTATTATTCAGTTACATTATATTCACCACTAACCACAACTGTTCAGAAACATTATATTCACCACTAACCACTATTGTTGAGATATATTATATTGACCACCAATCACTATTGTTGAGTTACATTATATCCACCACAAACCAGTATTGTTCTAATACATAATATTCAACACTAACCACTATTGTTGAGTTACATTATATTCACCAATCACCACTATTGTTGAGATACATTATATTCACCACTAACCACTGCTGTTAACCTACATTACATTCACCACTAACCACTATTGTTAGGATACATTATATTCACCACTAACCACAATTCTTGAGTTACATTATATTCACCACTAACCACTATTGTTGATATACATATTCACCACTAACAACTATTATTGAGATACATTATATTCACCACTAACCACTATTGTTGAGATACATTATATTCACCTCCAACCACTATTGTTGAACTACATTACATTCACCACGAACCACTATTGTTGAGATACATTATATTCACCAAAAACCACTATTATTCAGTTACATTATATTCACCACTAACCACAACTGTTCAGTTACATTATATTCACCAATAACAACTATTGTTGAGATACATTATATTCACCAATAACAACTATTGTTGAGATACATTATATTGACCACCAACCACTATTGTTGAGTTACATTATATCCAACACAAACCAGTATTGTTCTAATACATAATATTCAACACTAACCACTATTGTTGGGTTACATTATATTCACCACTAACCACTATTGTTGAGATACATTATATTCACCTCCAACCACTATTGTTGAACTACATTACATTCACCACGAACCACTATTGTTGAGATACATTATATTCACCAAAAACCACTATTATTCAGTTACATTATATTCACCACTAACCACAACTGTTCAGTTACATTATATTCACCAATAACAACTATTGTTGAGATACATTATATTCACCAATAACAACTATTGTTGAGATACATTATATTCACCAATAACAACTATTGTTGAGATACATTATATTGACCACCAACCACTATTGTTGAGTTACATTATATCCAACACAAACCAGTATTGTTCTAATACATAATATTCAACACTAACCACTATTGTTGGGTTACATTATATTCACCACTAACCACTATTGTTGAGATACATTATATTCACCTCCAACCACTATTGTTGAACTACATTACATTCACCACGAACCACTATTGTTGAGATACATTATATTCACCAAAAACCACTATTATTCAGTTACATTATATTCACCACTAACCACAACTGTTCAGTTACATTATATTCACCAATAACAACTATTGTTGAGATACATTATATTCACCAATAACAACTATTGTTGAGATACATTATATTCACCACCAACCACTATTGTTGAGTTACATTATATCCAACACAAACCAGTATTGTTCTAATACATAATATTCAACACTAACCACTATTGTTGAGTAACATTATATTCACCACTAACCACTATTATTCAGTTACATTATATTCACCACTAACCACAACTGTTCGGTTACATTATATTCACCAATAACAACTATTGTTGAGATACATTATATTCACCAATAACAACTATTGTTGAGATACATTATATTGACCACCAACCACTATTGTTGAGTTACATTATAT
This sequence comes from Tachypleus tridentatus, assembly GCF_004210375.1. Lineage (NCBI taxonomy): Eukaryota > Metazoa > Arthropoda > Merostomata > Xiphosura > Limulidae > Tachypleus > Tachypleus tridentatus. The sequence continues at coordinate 157,110,008 of NC_134832.1, read as the reverse complement.
CCAACACAAACCAGTATTGTTCTAATACATTATATTCACCACTAACCACTATTGTTGAGTTACATTACATTCACAACTAACCACTATTGTTGAGTTACATTATATTCACCACTAACCACTATTGTTGAGATACATATTCACCAATAACCACTATTGTTGAGATACATTATATTCACCTCCAACCACTATTGTTGAACTACATTACATTCACCACTAACCACTATTGTTGAGATACATTATATTCACCACTAACCACTATTGTTGAGATACATTATATTCACCACTAACCACTATTGTTCAGATACATTATATTCACCACTAACCACTACTGTTGAGTAACATTATATTCACCACTAACCACTACTGTTGAGTAACATTATATTCACCACTAACCACTACTCTTCAGTTACATTATATTCACCACTAACCACTATTATTGAGTTACATTATATTCACCACTAACCACAACTGTTCAGTTACATTATATTCACCACTAACCACTATTGTTGAGATATATTATATTGACCACCAATCACTATTGTTGAGTTACATTATATCCACCACAAACCAGTATTGTTCTAATACATAATATTCACCACTAACCACTATTGTTGAGTTACATTATATTCACCAATCACCACTATTGTTGAGATACATTATATTCACCACTAACCACTGCTGTTAACCTACATTACATTCACCACTAACCATTATTGTTAGGATACATTATATTCACCACTAACCACAATTCTTGAGTTACATTATATTCACCACTAACCACTATTGTTGATATACATATTCACCACTAACAACTATTATTGAGATACATTATATTCACCACTAACCACTATTGTTGAGATACATTATATTCACCTCAACCACTATTGTTGAACTACATTACATTCACCACGAACCACTATTGTTGAGATACATTATATTCACCAAAAACCACTATTATTCAGTTACATTATATTCACCACTAACCACAACTGTTCAGTTACATTATATTCACCAATAACAACTATTGTTGAGATACATTATATTGACCACCAACCACTATTGTTGAGTTACATTATATCCAACACAAACCAGTATTGTTCTAATACATAATATTCAACACTAACCACTATTGTTGGGTTACATTATATTCACCACTCACCACAATTGTTGAGATACATTATATTCACCACTAACCACTACTGTTAAACTATATTACATTCACCACTAACCACTATTGTTGAGATACATTATATTCACCACTAACCACTATTCTTAAAATACATATTCACCACTAACCACTATTATTGAGATACATTATATTCACCATGAACCACTATTCTTGAAATACATTATATTCACCACTAACCACTATTGTTGAGATACATTATATTCACCACTAACCACCATTGTTGAGATACATTATATTCACCACTAACCACTATTCTTGAAATACATTATATTCACCACTAACCACCATTGTTGAGATACATTATATTCACTACTAACCACTACTTTGAGAAACATTTTATCTACCACAAACCAGTAATCTTGAGTTACATTATATTCACCACTAACCACTAATGTTGAGATACTTTATATTCACTACTAACCACTATTGTTGAATACATTATATTCACCACTAACCATTATTGTTGATTTACATTATATTCACCACAAACCACTATTGTTGAGTTAACTTTATATTCACCACTAACCACTATTGTTGAGTTACATTATATCCACCACAAACCAGTATTGTTGAGATACATTATACTCACCACTAACCACTATTGTTGAGATACATTATATTCACCACTAACCACTATTGTTGAGATACATTATATTCACTACTAACCACTATTGTTGAGATACATTATATTCATCACTAACAACTACTGTTGAACTACATTATATTCACCACTAACCACTATTGTTGAGATACATTATACCCACCACAAACCAGTATTGTTGAGATACATTATAGTCACCACTAACCATTATTGTTGAGTTACATTATATTCACCACTAACCACTATTGTTGAGATACATTATATTCACCACTAACCACTATTGTTGAGTTACATTATATTCACCACTGACCACTATTGTTGAGATACATTATATTCACCACTAACCACTATTGTTGAGATACATTATATTCACCACTAACCACTACTGTTGAACTACATTATATTCACCACTAACCACTATTGTTGAGTAACATTATACCAACCACTAACCATTATTATTGAGTTACATTATATTCACCACTAACCCCTATTGTTGAAGATACATCATATTCACCACTAACAACTACTGTTGAACTACATTATATTCACCACTAACCACTATTGTTCAGATACATAATATACACCATGAACAACTTTTCTTTAAATACATTATATTCACCACAAACCACTATTGTTGAGATACATTATATTCACCACTAACCACTATTGTTGAGATACATTATATTCACCACTAACCACTACTGTTGAACTACATTATATTCACCACTAACCACTATTGTTGAGATACATTATACCCACCACAAACCAGTATTGTTGAGATACATTATAGTCACCACTAACCATTATTGTTGAGTTACATTATATACACCACTAACCCCTATTGTTGAGATACATTATATTCACCACTAACCACTATTGTTGAGTTACATTATATTCACCACCAACCACTATTGTTGAGATACATTATATTCACCACTAACCACTATTGTTGAGAAACATTATATTCACCACTAACCACTATTGTTGAAAAACATTATATTCACCACTAACCACTATTGTTGAGATACATTATATTCACCACTAACCACTACTGTTGAACTACATTATATTCACCACTAACCACTATTGTTGAGATACATTATACCAACCACTAACCATTATTGTTGAGTTACATTATATTCACCACTAACACCTATTCTTGAGATACATTATATTCACCACTAACCACTATTGTTGAGTTACATTATATTCACCACTAACCACTATTGTTGAGATACCTTATATTCACCACTAACCACTATTGTTGAGATACATTATATTCACCACTAACCACTATTGTTGAGATACATTATACCCACCACAAACCAGTATTGTTGAGATACATTGTAGTCACAACTAACCATTATTGTTGAGTTACATTATATTCACAACTAACCCCTATTGTTGACAAACATTATATTCACCACTAACCAGTATTGTTCAGACACATTATATTCACCACTAACCACTACTGTTGAATAACATTATATTCACCACTAACCACTACTGTTCATTTACATTATATTCACCACTAACCACTATTATTCAGTTACATTATATTCACAACTAACCACAACTGTTCAGTTACATTATATTCACCACTAACCACTATTGTTGAGATACATTATATTGACCACCAACCACTACTGTTGAGTTACATTATATCCACCAAAAACCAGTATTGTTCTAATACATTATATTCACCACTCACCACTATTGTTGAGATACATTATATTCACCACTAACCACTACTGTTAAACTACATTACATTCACCACTAACCACTATTGTTGAGATACATTATATTCACCACTAACCACTATTGTTGAGTTACATTATATTCACCACTAACCACTATTGTTCAGTTACATTATATTCACCACTAACCACTATTGTTGAGATACATATTCACCACTAACCACTATTGTTGAGATACATTATATTCACCTCCAACCACTATTGTTGAACTACATTACATTCACCACGAACCACTATTGTTGAGATACATTATATTCACCACTAACCACTATTGTTGAGATACATTATATTCACCTCTAACAACTATTGTTCAGATACATTATATTCACCACTAACCACTACTGTTGAGTAACATTATATTCACCACTAACCACTACTGTTCAGTTACATTATATTCACCAAAAACCACTATTATTCAGTTACATTATATTCACCACTAACCACAACTGTTCAGTTACATTATATTCACCACTCACCACAATTGTTGAGATACATTATATTCACCACTAACCAGTATTGTTCAGATACATTATATTCACCACTAACCACTACTGTTGAGTAACATTATATTCACCACTAACCACTACTGTTCATTTACATTATATTCACCACTAACCACTATTGTTCAGTTACATTATATTCACCACTAACCACTACTGTTAAACTATATTACATTCACCACTAACCACTATTGTTGAGATACATTATATTCACCACTAACCAGTATTCTTCAGATACATTATATTCACCACTAACCACTACATTTGAGTAACATTATATTCACCACTAACCACTACTAGTGAGTAACATTATATTCACCACTAACCACTACTCTTCAGTTACATTATATTCACCACTAACCACTATTATTCAGTTACATTATATTCACCACTAACCACAACTGTTCAGTTACATTATATTCACCACTAACCACTATTGTTGAGATATATTATATTGACCACCAATCACTATTGTTGAGTAACATTATATCCACCACAAACCAGTATTGTTCTAATACATAATATTCACCAATCACCACTATTGTTGAGATACATTATATTCACCACTAACCACTGCTGTTAACCTACATTATATTCACCACTAACCACTATTGTTGATATACATATTCACCACTAACAACTATTATTGAGATACATTATATTCACCACTAACCACTATTGTTGCGATACATTATATTCACCTCCAACCACTATTGTTGAACTGCATTACATTCACCACGAACCACTATTGTTGAGATACATTATATTCACCACTAACCACTATTGTTGAGATACATTATATTCACCACTAACCACTATTGTTCAGATACATTATATTCACCACTAACCACTACTGTTGAGTAACATTATATTCACCACTAACCACTACTGTTCAGTTACATTATATTCACCAAAAACCACTATTATTCAGTTACATTATATTCACCACTAACCACAACTGTTCAGTTACATTATATTCATCACTAACCACTATTGTTGAGATACATTATATTGACCACCAACCACTATTGTTGAGTTACATTATATCCAACACAAACCAGTATTGTTCTAATACATAATATTCAACACTAACCACTATTGTTGAGTTACATTATATTCACCACTAACCACTATTCTTGAAATACATTATATTCACCACTAACCATTATTATTGAGTTACATTATATTCACCACTAACCCCTATTGTTGAGATACATCATATTCACCACTAACAACTACTGTTGAACTACATTATATTCACCACTAACCACTATTGTTCAGATACATTATATACACCATGAACCACTTTTCTTGAAATACATTATATTCACCACAAACCACTATTGTTGAGATACATTATATTCACCACTAACCACTATTGTTGAGATACATTATATTCACCACTAACAACTACTGTTGAACTACATTATATTCACCACTAACCACTATTGTTGAGATACATTATACCCACCACAAACCAGTATTGTTGAGATACATTATAGTCACCACTAACCATTATTGTTGAGTTACATTATATTACACCACTAACCCCTATTGTTGAGATACATTATATTCACCACTAACCACTATTGTTGAGTTACATTATATTCACCACCAACCACTATTGTTGAGATACATTATATTCACCACTAACCACTATTGTTGAGAAACATTATATTCACCACTAACCACTATTGTTGAGATACATTATATTCACCACTAACCACTATTGTTGAGATACATTATATTCACCACTAACCACTACTGTTGAACTACATTATATTCACCACTAACCACTATTGTTGAGATACATTATACCCACCACTAACCATTATTGTTGAGTTACATTATATTCACCACTAACACCTATTGTTGAGATACATTATATTCACCACTAACCACTATTGTTGAGTTACATTATATTCACCACTAACCACTATTGTTGAGATACATTATATTCACCACTAACCACTATTGTTGAGATACATTATATTCACCACTAACCACTATTGTTGAGATACATTATACCCACCACAAACCAGTATTGTTGAGATACATTATAGTCACCACTAACCATTATTGTTGAGTTACATTATATTCACAACTAACCCCTATTGTTGAGAAACATTATATTCACCACTAACCAGTATTGTTCAGACACATTATATTCACCACTAACCACTACTGTTGAGTAACATTATATTCACCACTAACCACTACTGTTCATTTACATTATATTCACCACTAACCACTATTGTTCAGTTACATTATATTCACAACAAACCACAACTGTTCAGTTACATTATATTCACCACTAACCACTATTGTTGAGATACATTATATTCACCACTAACCACTATTGTTGAGTTACATTATATCCAACACAAACCAGTATTGTTCTAATACATAATATTCAACACTAACCACTATTGTTGAGTTACATTATATTCACCACTCACCACAATTGTTGAGATACATTATATTCACCACTAACCACTACTGTTAAACTATATTACATTCACCACTAACCACTATTGTTGAGATACATTATATTCACCACTAACCACTATTGTTGAGAAACATTATATTCACCACTAACCACTATTGTTGAAAACATTATATTCACCACTAACCACTATTGTTGAGATACATTATATTCACCACTAACCACTACTGTTGAACTACATTATATTCACCACTAACCACTATTGTTGAGATACATTATACCCACCACTAACCATTATTGTTGAGTTACATTATATTCACCACTAACACCTATTGTTGAGATACATTATATTCACCACTAACCACTATTGTTGAGTTACATTATATTCACCACTAACCACTATTGTTGAGATACATTATATTCACCACTAACCACTATTGTTGAGATACATTATATTCACCACTAACCACTATTGTTGAGATACATTATACCCACCACAAACCAGTATTGTTGAGATACATTGTAGTCACCACTAACCATTATTGTTGAGTTACATTATATTCACAACTAACCACTATTGTTGAGATACATTATATTCACCACTAACCAGTATTGTTCAGACACATTATATTCACCACTAACCACTATTGTTGGATAACATTATATTCACCACTAACCACTATTGTTCGTTTTACATTATATTCACCACTAACCACTATTGTTGAGTTACATTATATTCACCACTAACCACAACTGTTCGGTTACATTATATTCACCACTAACCACTATTGTTGAGATACATTATATTGACCACCAACCACTACTGTTGAGTTACATTATATCCACCAAAAACCAGTATTGTTCTAATACATTATATTCACCACTCACCACTATTGTTGAGATACATTATATTCACCACTAACCACTACTGTTAAACTACATTACATTCACCACTAACCACTATTGTTGAGATACATTATATTCACCACTAACCACTATTGTTGAGTTACATTACATTCACAACTAACCACTATTGTTCAGTTACATTATATTCACCACTAACCACTATTGTTGAGATACATATTCACCACTAACCACTATTGTTGAGATACATTATATTCACCTCCAACCACTATTGTTGAACTACATTACATTCACCACGAACCACTATTGTTGAGATACATTATATTCACCACTAACCACTATTGTTGAGATACATTATATTCACCTCTAACAACTATTGTTCAGATACATTATATTCACCACTAACCACTACTGTTGAGTAACATTATATTCACCACTAACCACTACTGTTCAGTTACATTATATTCACCAAAAACCACTATTATTCAGTTACATTATATTCACCACTAACCACAACTGTTCAGTTACATTATATTCACCACTCACCACAATTGTTGAGAAACATTATATTCACCACTAACCACTATTGTTCAGACACAATATATTCACCACTAACCACTACTGTTGAGGTAACATTATATTCACCACTAACCACTATTGTTCATTTTACATTATATTCACCACTAACCACTATTATTCGGTTACATTATATTCACCACTAACCACTGGCTGTTCAGGTTACATTATATTCACCACTAACCACTACTGTTAAACTATATTACATTCACCACTAACCACTATTGTTGAGATACATTATATTCACCACTAACCAGTATTCTTCAGATACATTATATTCACCACTAACCACTACGTTTGGGTACATTATATTCACCACTAACCACTATTGTTGGGTAACATTATATTCACCACTAACCACTATTGTTTGGTTACATTATATTCACCACTAACCACTATTGTTGAGTTACATTATATTCACCACTAACCACAATTGTTCGGTTACATTATATTCACCACTAACCACTATTGTTGGGATACATTATATTGACCACCAACCACTATTGTTGGGTAACATTATATCACCACCAACCAGTATTGTTCTATTACATTATATTCACCAATCACCACTATTGTTTGGGATACATTATATTCACCACTAACCACTGCTGTTAGACCTACATTATATTCACCACTAACCACTATTGTTGATATATACATTATATTCACCACTAACCACTATTGTTGGGATACATTATATTCACCACTAACCACTATTGTTGAGGATACATTATATTCACCTCCAACCACTATTGTTGAGGACTGCGTTATATTCACCACGAACCACTATTGTTGAGGATACATTATATTCACCACTAACCACTATTGTTTGAGATACATTATATTCACCACTAACCACTATTGTTGGGATACATTATATTCACCACTAACCACTATTGTTGGGTAACATTATATTCACCACTAACCACTATTGTTGAGTTGCATTATATTCACCAAAACCACTATTATTCACTTTACATTATATTCACCACTAACCACAAACTGTTCAGTTACATTATATTCACCACTAACCACTATTGTTGAGGATACATTATATTCACCACTAACCACTATTGTTGGGTTACATTATATTCAACCACTAACCAGTATTGTTTCTGATACATTATATTCACCACTAACCACTATTGTTGAGGTTACATTATATTCACCACTAACCACTATTGTTGAGATACATTATATTCACCACTAACCACTATTGTTGAAAGACTATATTACATTCACCACTAACCACTATTGTTGAGGATACATTATATTCACCACTAACCACTATTGTTAAACTATATATATATTCACCACTAACCACTATTGTTGGGATACATTATATTCACCACTAACCACTATTGTTGGGATACATTATACAACACTAAACCACTATTGTTGGGTTACATTATATTCACCACTAACCACTATTGTTGGGATACATTATATTCACCACTAACCACTATTGTTGGGTTACATTATATTCACCACTAACCACTATTGTTGAGGATACATTATATTCACCACTAACCACTACTGTTGAACTACATTATATTCACCACTAACCACTATTGTTGAGGATACATTATACCCACCATAACCATGCTTTCTTTGAGGTTACATTATATTCACCACTAAACCACAATTGTTGAGGATACATTATATTCACCACTCAACCACTATTGTTGAGATACATTATATTCACCACTAACCACTATTGTTGAGGATACATTATATTCACCACTAACCACTACTGTTGAACTACATTATATTCACCACTAACCACTATTGTTGGGATACATTATATTCACCACTAACCACTATTGTTGAGATACATTATATTCACCACTAACCATTTATTGTTGAGGTTACATTATATTCACCACTAACCACTATTGTTGGGATACATTATATTCACCACTAACCACTATTGTTGAGGATACATTATATTCACCACCAACCACTATTGTTGAGGATACATTATATTCACCACTAACCACTATTGTTGAGAAACATTATATTCACCACTCAACCACTATTGTTGAAACATTATATTCACCACTAACCACTATTGTTGGATACATTATATTCACCACTAACCACTATTGTTGAACTACGTTATATTCACCACTAACCACTGTTGTTGGGATACATTATATTCACCACTAACCACTGTTGTTGAGGTTACATTATATTCACCACTAACCACTATTGTTGGGATACATTATATTCACCACTAACCACTATTGTTGGGTTACATTATATTCACCACTAACCACTACTGTTGGATACATTATATTCACCACTAACCACTATTGTTGAGTTACATTATATTCACCACTAACCACTGTTGTTGAGGATGCACATTATACCCACCACTAACCAATTGTTGTTGGATACATTATATTCACCACTAACCATTAGTTGTTGGGTTACATTATATTCACCACTAACCTATTGTTGAATACATTATATTCACCACTAACCACTGTTTGGGATGCATTATATTCACCACTAACCACTATTGTTGGGTGGCATTATATTCACCACTAACCACTATTGTTGATTTACATTATATTCACCCACTAACCACTATTGTTGAGATACATTATATTCACCACTAAACCTATGTTTGGGTTACATTATATTCACCACTAACCACTGTTGTTGAGATGCATTATATTCACCACTAACCACTATTGTTGAGGTTGTTATATTCACCACTAACCACTATTGTTTGGGATACATTATATTCACCACTAACCACTGTTGGGGTTGTTGACTATTGTTGAATACATTATATTCACCACTAACCACTATTGTTGAGATACATTATATTCACCACTAACCACTATTGTTCAAAGCTACATTATATTCACCACTAACCACTATTGTTGAGATACATTATATTCACCACTAACCACTATTGTTCTACGGGCATTACATTATATTCACCACTAACCACTATTGTTTGGGTTACATTATATTCACCACTAACCACTATTGTTGAGATACATTATATTCACCACTAACCATTATTGTTGGGTTACATTATATTCACACTCAACCACTATTGTTGAGGATACATTATATTCACCACTAACCACTACTGTTGGATACATTATATTCACCACTAACCACTATTGTTGGGATACATTATATTCACCACTGAACCACTATTTCTTTGATGCATTATATTCACCACTAACCACTATTGTTGGGATACATTATATTCACCACTAACCACTATTGTTGGATACATTATATTCACCACTAACCACTATTGTTGAGGATACATTATATTCACCACTAACCACTACTGTTTCGAGCTTACATTATATTCACCACTAACCACTATTGTTGGGATACATTATATACTAATCAACCACTAACCACTATTGTTTGGGATACATTATATTCACCACTAACCATTATTGTTGAGGTTACATTATACACCACTAACCACTGTTGTTTAGGGATACATTATATTCACCACTAACCACTGTTGTTGGGTTACATTATATTCACCACTAACCACTGTTGTTGGAGATACATTATATTCACCACTAACCACTATTGTTGAGATACGTTATATTCACCACTAACCACTATTGTTGAGGATACATTATATTCACCACTAACCACTATTGTTGAGGATACATTATATTCACCACTAACCACTATTGTTGGGATACATTATATTCACCACTAACCACTATTGTTGGGTTACATTATATTCACCACTAACCACTATTGTTGAGGATACATTATATTCACCACTAACCACTATTGTTGGGTAACATTATATTCACCACTAACTAACCACTATTGTTGAGATGCATTATATTCACCACTAACCACTATTGTTGAGGTAACATTATATTCACCACTAACCACTATTGTTGAGATACATTATATTCCCACCATTGTTGAGGAATTATACTCACCTAGCCCCTATTGTTGATACATTATATTCACCACTAACCACTATTGTTGAGATACATTATATTCACCACTAACCACATTGTTGGGTGACATTATATTCACCACTAACCACTATTGTTGAGATACATTATATTCACCACTAACCACTATTATTGTTGGTGCATTATATTCACCACTAACCACTATTGTTGAGTTACATTATATTCACCACTAACCACTATTGTTGGGTTGCATTATATTCACCACTAACCACTATTGTTGGTTACATTATATTCACCACTAACCACTATTGTTGTTGGATATACATTATATTCACCACTAACCACTATTGTTGAGGATACATTATATTCACCACTAACCACTATTGTTGGACGATACATTATATTCACCACTAACCACTATTATTGTTGAACTGCATTATATTCACCACTAACCACTATTGTTGAGGGATACATTATATTCACCACTAACCACTATTGTTGAGGCTACATTACATTCACCACTAACCACTATTGTTGGGGATACATTATATTCACCACTAACCACTATTGTTGGGTTAACATTATATTCACCACTAACCACTATTGTTGAGTTACATTATATTCACCAGAAACCACTATTATTCCTTACATTATATTCACCACTAACCACTACTGTTGGTTACATTATATTCACCACTAACCACTATTGTTGGGATACATTATATTCACCACTAACCACTATTGTTGAGGTTACATTATATCCACCACAAACCAGTATTGTTGATTACATTATATTCACCACTAACCACTATTGTTGGGTTACATTATATTCACCACTAACCACTATTGTTGGGATACATTATATTCACCACTAACCACTATTGTTGAGCTACATTATATTCACCACTAACCACTATTGTTGAGATACATTATATTCACCACTAACCACTATTGTTACTGTTACTATTATATTCACCACTAACCACTATTGTTGAGATACATTATATTCACCACTAACCACTATTGTTGGACTACATTATATTCACACCACCAACCACTATTGTTGGGTTACATTATATTCACCACTAACCACTATTGTTGAAATACATTATATTCACCACTAACCACTATTGTTGGGTTACATTATATTCACCACTAACCACTATTGTTTGAGATACATTATATTCACCACTAACCACTATTGTTGGGATACATTATATTCACCACTAACCACTATTGTTGAGATACATTATATTCACCACCAAACCACTTTTCTTTGAAATACATTATATTCACCACAATACAATTGTTTGGGATACATTATATTCACCACTAACCACTATTGTTGGGATACATTATATTCACCACTAACCACTATTGTTGTTTGGGATACATTATATTCACCACTAACCACTACTGTTGAACTACATTATATTCACCACTAACCACTATTGTTGGGATACATTATACCCACCACCACTAACCAGTATTGTTGAGGATACATTATATTCACCACTAACCACTATTGTTGAGTTACATTATATTCACCACTAACCACTATTGTTGGGATACATTATATTCACCACTAACCACTCATTGTTGAGGTTACATTATATTCACCACTAACCACTATTGTTTGAGACATTATATTCACCACTAACCACTATTGTTGAGATACATTATATTCACCACTAACCACTATTGTTGGGATACATTATATTCACCACTAACCACTATTGTTGAGGTTACATTATATTCACCACTAACCACTATTGTTGAAATACATTATATTCACCACTAACCACTATTGTTGAGGTTACATTATATTCACCACTAACCACTATTGTTGGGATACATTATATTCACCACTAACCACTATTGTTGAACATACATTATATTCACCACTAACCACTATTGTTGAGACATTATATTCACCACTAACCACTATTGTTGGATGCACATTATATTCACCATGAACCACTTTTGTTTAAATACTATTGTTGAGATATATTCACCACTGGGAACCACTATTGTTGGGATACATTATATTCACCACACTAACCACTATTGTTGGGATACATTATATTCACCACTAACCATTATTGTTGGTTACATTATATTCACCACTAACCACTGTTGTTGGGATACATTATATTCACCACAAACCACTATTGTTGGGATACATTATATTCACCACTAACCACTATTGTTGGGTTACATTATATTCACCACTAACACTATTGTTGGATACATTATATTCACCACTGACACTATTGTTGAGGTTACATTATATTCACCACTAACCACTATTGTTGTGGGATACATTATATTCACCACTAACCACTATTGTTGAGATACATTATATTCACCACTAACCACTATTGTTGAGATACATTATATTCACCACACCACTAACCACTATTGTTGGGGATACGTTATATTCACCACTAACCACTATTGTTGAGATACATTATATTCACCACTAACCACTATTGTTGGGATACATTATATTCACCACTAACCATTATTGTTGAGAGTACGTTATATTCACCACTAACACCTATTGTTGAGATGCATTATATTATTCACCACTAACCACTATTGTTGTTGGTTACATTATATTCACCACTAACCACTATTGTTGGGGATACATTATATTCACCACTAACCACTATTGTTGAGGATACATTATATTCACCACTAACCACTATTGTTGAGGATACATTATATTCACCACTCACCATTGTTGGGATTGTTGAGATCAACCATTTGTACGTTCACCACTAACCACTATTGTTGGGTTACATTATATTCACCACTAACCACTATTGTTCAGGAGACATTATATTCACCACTAACCACTGTTGTTCGGATACATTATATTCACCACTAACCACTATTGTTGGGTTACATTATATTCACCACTAACCACTACTGTTCGTTTCGCATTATATTCACCACTAACCACTATTGTTGGTTACATTATATTCACCACTAAACCACAGCTGTTTCGGTTACGTTATATTCACCACTAACCACTATTGTTGAGGATACATTATATTCACCACTAACCACCTCATTGTTGAGGGTTACATTATATTCACCACTAACCGTTGTGACAGGTTACATTATATTCACCACTAACCACTTCTGTTTGAACTATATTGCATTTCACACCACCACTATTGTTGAGGATACATTATATTCACCACTAACCACTGCTGTTGAGGCTACATTATGTTCACAACTAACCACTGTTGTGGGATACATTATATTCACCACTACCACTTTATTATTCTGGGTTTCCATTACATTTCCGATACTAACCACTATTGTTTGGGTTACATTATATTCACCACTAACCACTATTGTTGGGATGCATTATATTCACCACTTAACTGACTATTGTTGAGGTTACATTATATTCACCACTAACCACTATTGTTGGGATACGTTATATTCACCACTAACAACTATTGTTGGACTACATTATATTCACCACTAACCACTATTGTTTGGGATACATATAATGCACCATGAACCACTATTGTTGTACATTATATTCACCACCAATCACATTGTTTGAGATACGTTATATTCACCACTAACCACTATTGTTTGGGATACATTATATTCACCACTAACCACTATTGTTGGGATACGGTATATTCCGCACTAACCACTACTTGTT
>NC_134832.1:157050109-157093958 GCF_004210375.1 Tachypleus tridentatus | reverse complement strand
GAAACGCAAAATTAGAAACACTTACTTGTGCAACAGCAAACCCAAAATAAATAATATAAAGGAACGCTTTATACCTATATTAATATAATAAAATAGATAAATTATATATTGAAACATCTAACACCGCTCTCTTCATTCCGACACTCAGTTACACAACCCCTTCAAACATGTGGTCAGCTACCGGTCAGTTACCTCTTTCTTTGTGAACCTGACGATGACCGAAGAGGTCGAAACGTTGTTCGCTCTTCTATGTAAAATATTTTCTCAACCAAACGAGCCGTTTTGAAAAATATTTCTCTACAAGTGAATTTTCTCTACACCACTGATTGCATCTCTAACGGCCACTTAATGGAAACACGATTGTTTTTTTGTTTACTTGTTTTTCATTTTCGCACAAAAGCTTCTCGAGGGCTATCTGTGCTAGCCGTCCTTTATTTATCAGTGTAAGACAAGAGGAAGGCAGCTAGTCATCACCACCCACCACCAACTCTTTGGCTACTCTTTTACCAACGAATAGTGGGATTGACCGTGACATAATAACGCCCCCACGGCATGGAGGGGGAGCATGTATGGTGCGACCGGGATTCAAAACCGCGACTCTCGGATTACAGGTCGAACGCCTAACACTTGGATTAGAACTTTTAACGAAGCCAGTTACATGAAGATGGTAATTTACTACTGAAAGTTTGTTCGTTTATATCAGTTTGAAAGTGAGAAGGAACTATACACTGCCTAAAATATGTTACATTGTTTTTGTTTTGTGAAGGTTGTAACTATAATGCATCTATAAAATCAGCTCGAAATAAGTAAACCTTTAAAATGGCGACTGATCCTTCATAAAATATGAAAAGTTGTTGCTTAAAATAAACGATAGGTTTCAATAGTTAACTTTTATCAACTGTGGGTGGAGAAGGTGACAAGGACCAGCAGGTTTATTTGTATGGGTATGTTTTAGTGAAACACAAACACGTCTGTGGGTCTGCCTTAAATTAACAACCAAAACTACCCTTACCATCTCATCATAAAATGCAAGAATACAGTCATGTAATGGTTTGATCAGAAAATTTGGAATCATGCAAGATCATGGTTACAGTTGGCAGAAGCGGAAAAAATGAGACAGATGTCACTTGGGTTCCTTAGAATCTTTCGTGAACCAAACAAACAAGGGATAAGTACATTGGTTACTCTTTGAGTTGTTGTACATTTCTTCTGTAATGTCGTTGTTGTCTTTGAGCTTTAAAACTGGATTATTGAATTTGTCTTTGGTTCTTTGACATTCGTTAAGATTTTATAGTTCTTTGAATTTCATTGAATATATTTGTCTTTCTTTAGTAAGTTCTTTTAGTATTCTTTTTCGATAATTACGGTTTCACCACCTTTATTAGTGTTTACTATGTAGTACTGTTAAAATTAGGGACGGCTAGTGCAGATAGCCCTCAGGTAACTTTGCGCGAGGAATTCCAAAACAAACAAAGAAACAATCTATAATAATTTGAGAATTAGTCCATTACTTTTATATTGGAATGTGACGTTTCGTAACGTTTTGTTTTAGTTATTAAGTAGATAATCTACAATTCTGGACGATGTTTCATGGATGGGAAATTGTTCAGGTTTTTTATAAATACTGTTTCTTGATAATCAGTTTTAGTTCATTTTGCAGCCGTTAGGGTTTAAGTCTGCATGCACAAGGTTCATGATACCTTTATTTGAGCTACCTCAAAAGTTCTTCATTATATTATATTTAAATATGTATATCATAGAGAGAGGATATTTGAAAGATATAGAGAACACTTTGGGATGTTAGATACTTTTAAAATACATTTAATTGGAAATTTTATGTTCTTGTTTTATAAAATACGGTAATAATTACAATAGTGGTTCAGCCCACTACTGCAAAAGAGTATTAATTTGTTTTATAAAAATACAGTTGTAATTACAACAGTATGTCATTGTACAATATAATTCTGGACAATAAAATCCAGTGTATTACCCTGTTTTATAAAATAGAGTTATAATTCAATGCTACGCCGTGGTACAACACACCATTGGGTAATAAAGACCGAATGTGTCTATCGCTACTTCTGTACGTATGTTACAGTATTTTTTATAGCTGTAAGAGTAGTATAAATATATCACCCACATCTTAAAACTTCACGAAATTCTCTTGTTTGTCTCTTATAGTAAACTGGGTGACATAAAAAGAAATGTACCAGGCAATTCATGGTAGTCTTAATATCATCGTGGAACAAAATGATTAATGTTTGTTACGCATTATTAAAGACCAAATGGAATATAAATTGTTAATTTTCATGCTGTGTCAGGCTGTTTCTCCTGTGTTTCTTTAATAACTTCATATCTTGAGTTTGTATAACATGTATCATAAGTTGATTTCACTAACAAATATTATTAGCTGACTTCAGTCACACAAAAGAAAGATTAGCACTACATGACAATTTTTACAAAGCAACCAGACTCCATATGTTTCAAAGGTATCATTATATGTTTAATACATTATTTCTAACATGTCATCAACTGCTTTGAACTATTTATTATTAAAGAGTTTAGGTGTTCCTTGAATAACTAACAAAAATTGTTATGCACGACAAACAAAATTTGTATTACGATGTAATTGTGTCATGTATTTAAAATACATTGTTCTAAGACTCTAAGTTTATTTTACTAATGAATTATTTTGTGTATAATGTTGTCACAAAACTAAATTGATTACCGTTAAACGTAGTAGTTAAATATTTATATAGCTGTGTACTTCTATTTATTTTCTATTGAAACACGTCAGCGAAACGTTGTATATTAAACAAATGATTCCTGACATATGTGATTGTATGAAACTCTTACGCATTTTACCACATTACAATTAAACTCTTGAACTGTACAAAGAAACTAAATTGACAGGAACTTTTGCTTTAACGTATTTTTCACCTTTAACATCAGAACTGCTTAAAATATTTTTCTTTCCAGATCTTCAACATTAACATAAACTTCTACTCAGATTTTTTTCCTTACGTCTTTCATAACTTCTCTAATTATAACAAAAAAGATGATTTTTCTTGCAGTATTAATGATGTAACAATTAGACATCAGAGTCATTCATTGTAGCTGCTCAGAAAGACGGCAACTTAGTTACAAATAATAATCAACAGAATAATATACTCAGAGCACATATCAATTGTGATGAGCTGTGACAAAGTGAAATATAAATAGTCTGTCTAACTTAGAAGATTTTACATGCTTGATATAGAGAGATAAATAGACCATCTTGCTCAAACGATTTCTCATGTTGTGATAGAGGAAGATAAACAGGCTCATTAACTCTGAAGATTCCCCATGTTGTGATAAAGAGAGAGAGATAAACTGAGTGTCTAACACCAGGGTTCCCATACTGTGATATATGTATAGAGAAAACAGGTTCGTTATCTTAGAAGATTTTCCAAGTTGTGATAAAGAGAGATAAACAGACTATCTCACCTACAGGTTCCTTTACTGTGATTTATGTATCAAGAGAAACAGTTTCGTTATTTTAGAAGATTCTCCATGTAAATAAATTACTTAAATTTGCTGATGATATCAAGGTGTTTGGTGTTGCTGGTTGTGAACAAGATGGTGCTGATTTATAAAGGATTTAGATTATTTAGTGAGTTGGACAAATAAATGGTAGATGGGTCTCAATTAAGATAAATGTAAGATAATGATGGGGTTATCATGATTTGAATTATAATTTGTATGGGAATAACTTTGACAGTGTTGTGAAGGAAAGATATCTTGATGCTCTCTAACGCTATACGATCAGGGTGCTGTTACTAATGACAGGGAAAGTAGGATTTAGGTTGTATCTACAGAAAAATTGCATACAAGTTTAAAGAGGTTATAATGTGATTGTATAGTTTACTGGATTTACACTACATTTGGATTATTTTGTTCAATCTTGGGTTCTTTAATTCAGGAAAGATATTCTTTTGTTTGAAATGGTTCAAAGGAGGATATATGAGACTGGTACCTGGGACGGAGGATCTGTTATACAAGACGATACTGAAATCTTTCAAACTCTTTTACTCATGAAGAAAACAACAATAGTTAAAGGGATGTTATTAAGGTGACTAAGATTGTAAAGGAATTTAAAATGTTTATTTATCATTTATTTCCTATTCACAGGAAGAATGGTTGGGGATTCATTATAAGAGTTTGGCAGGATAGGAATCGTCTTCAGCTCAGACAATTTTATTTTCTAACAATATGGTTAGTTTTAAGGAATGAGTGGCGTTCAAATGTTATAGAGGCAGTAAATTAAATAAGTACAAAAAAAGCTTGATATGTATATGAATGAAAAGGGTTGAATTTAAATTTCTATGTATTAATTAACGGTTTTAATTTAACTTAGAACATGGAATAGCCGAGGTGGATCAATATCATCCCTGTTGTTTTAACACGTTATATTACCTTAACTAAGTGTCATAAGGGAAGATGTTAACTATATAATGAACGTTATAGTAGTTTTTATATTTTAATAGTGGTGTTCTAATACGATGTTAGAAGATTTGGAACATTAAGAAATGCTACAAGATGACACTAGTTCTTTTCAGTAACTAGTTAAGAATCACTGTATTGAGGAAGAGAAAAAAACGAATGAGGTTAAGTTGAAGGACCAAAACAAACAATGTGTTCATTATGTAAATATAGTATATTAAAATATATTGTTGTAGATTTACCGGTCAATACGCTTTTCAAGCAATTCTTACTCAACAATTAATCGTTAAAAGTAAAAATGGTCGATTTTGTGAAGCAAGTGTCTATAAAACAGTTTAAAATCATACGGTAAACAATCAGAAATTCTTATTACATATATATATATACATTTACACTTACATGTCTACACCTGTAAAACATTTATAAAATATACATACGAACTATAAAGTCTTAAAATAAACATCTAGAACTCATAAAGTGATAAAATATTTGAAGGATTAGTAAGCACAAGTTATGAAAACAAGCGTGTGACAAAATAGCACAAATAATTACATAATACTGTATTTATTTATTAATGGTTTTCATTTTGATTCTGAATTTTGCTCAAAACAATGCAGAGGGTTATCTGCGCTCGCCGTCCATAATTTAGTAGTGTAAGAATAAACAGACGGCAGCTAGACTTCACCACCCACCGCCAACTCCTTTGTTAATCGTTTACCAACAAATTGTGGGATTGATCGCCAGATTATAACACTAACGGCTGAAAGGACAGTATGTTTGGTGCGATGGGTGTTTGAACCCGCGCAGCCTCAGATTAGGAGTCAGTTGCTTAACCACTTGGACATGACGCCATATATTACGAGTTAAATCAAAGTATAACAACATTACAAAAACATAAAACGTTCGTTTTACCTATCGGAATGGATACGTCAATAACACTTTATTTCTTTTGGTTGAGAAACCTTACCATGATAGTACAGTCTTGTTGAGATCGTTTCCTGGCACATAATTATCACAGGACACTATTACTTCTCAGTAAGTCTGTCTCAGTGCTAGATTCATAACCTTTGCTATCAGGCAACTACAGCAGTTATCACAGTATTGTCAGTGTCTATTTAAAATATCGCAGTAAAATATTCTTTCAGATAAATTTGTTGAGAAAGTTTTCTAAAAGTAACTAAAACAGAACACTTGTCCAAACAAGGATATAATTCGGAAATTTTACTGAAAAGTAATCAATAATGCATCCAGTGCCCAGTTGATAATCTTACTGATAAGGTCTGTTTTAGGATCTTCAACTATTACAAAACTACAACAGGGTGCTAGTCCGCCTGGTTGGAAATCAGTGCTGTTAGTGAGAAGTTGAGATCATTTGCTAAAACAAATTTATAACAGAACTCTAGTCCATCTGAATCATTAGATCAGAACTTTTGCTGTCCTACGTGTAAACGGATATAAATTAATGTTAATGGCAGTTCAAATCTCTGCCATAATACAATACAGCTAAGACAGGTACAAGTTTATCTTCGTGGCGAGTTCAGACCTTTCTTATAACATAAGCTAAAACAGACCTCAGTTCATGTTGGTAACTAGTTTATGTACATAAGGTTAAAATTACTTCATAGCAGTGGATGGTAAGTGGGTAAATTTTATTTTAAAAGAAGCAGAGTTAAAAATAAAACCCAGGATTATAAGGAATGGAATGTAATTATCATGAATTATTGTGACAACTAAAGTACTTCTAGTGGAAGTAATTAAAAACAGGGTGATCTTTAGATTCTGATATAACATTATGTGATCATCTACTAGAACTAAATAAGTATAGGTGTTTGTATTCTGCTATAACGTTATGTGATATTCTACTTGATGTAAATAAGTATAGGGTGTTTAGATTCTGCTATAACGTTATGTGATATTCTACTTGATGTAAATAAGTACAGGGTGTTTAGATTCTGCTATAACGTTATGTGATATTCTACTGAATGTAATAAAGTACAGGGTGTTTAGATTCTGCTATAACGTTATGTGATATTCTACTTGATGTAAATAAGTACAGGGTGTTTGTATTCTGCTATAACGTTATGTGATATTATACTTGATAAATAAGTATAGGGTGTTTAGATTCTGATATAACGTTATGTGATATTCTACTTGATGTAAATAAGTACAGGGTGTTTAGGTTCTGCTATAACGTTATGTGATATTATACTGAATGTAAATAAGTACAGGGTGTTTATATTCTGATATAACGTTACGTGATATTCTACTAGATGTAAATAAGTACAGGGTGTTTATATTCTGCTATAACGTTATGTGATATTCTACTGAATGTAAATAAGTACAGGGTTGTTTATATTCTGATATAACGTTACGTGATATTCTACTAGATGTAAATAAATTGGAGGTACAGGGTGTTTATATTCTGCTATAACGTTATGTGATACTCTACTGAATGTAAATAAGTACAGGGTGTTTATATTCTGCTATAACGTTATGTGATATTCTGCTAGATGTAAATAACTACAGGGTGTTTAGATTCTGATATAACATTATGTGATATTCTACTGGATGTAAATAAGTACAGGGTGTTTATATTCTGATATAACGTTACGTGATATTCTACTAGATGTAAATAAGTACAGGGTGTTTAGATTCTGCTATAACGTTATGTGATATTCTACTGGATGTAAACAAGTACAAAGTGTTTATATTCTGCTATAACGTTATGTGATTTTTTACCAGATGTAAATAAGTACAGGGTGTTTAGATTCTGCTATAACGTTATGTGATATTCTACTAGATGTAAATAAGAACAGGGTGTTTAGATTCTGATATAATATTATGTGATCACCTACTAGAACTAAATAAGTATATGGTGCTTATATTCTGCTATAACGTTACGTGATATTCTACTTGATGTAAATAAGTACAGGGTGTTTAGATTCTGCTATAACGTTATGTGATATTCTACTTGATGTAAATAAGTATAGGGTATTTAGATTCTGATATAACGTTATGTGATATTCTACTAGATGTAAATAAGTACAGGGTGTTTTGATTCTGATATAACGTTATGTGATATTCTACTAGATTTAAAAAAGTACAGGGTGTTTATATTCTGCTATAACGTTACGTGATATTCTACTAGATGTAAATAAGTACAGGGTGTTTAGATTCTGCTAAAACGTTATGTGATATTCTACTGGATGTAAATAAGTACAGGGTGTTTATATTCTGCTATAACGTTATGTGATATTCTACTAGATGTAAATAAGTACAGGGTGTTTAGATTCTGCTAAACGTTATGTGATATTCTACTAGATATAAAGAAGTACAGGGTGTTTAGATTCTGCTATAACGTTATGTGATATTCTACTAGATGTAAATAAGTACAGGGTGTTTAGATTCTGCTATAACGTTATGGTGATATTCTACTAGATGTAAATAAGTACAGGGTGTTTATATTCTGTTCTAACGTTACGTGATATTCTACTAGATGTAAATAAATACAGGGTGTTTATATTCTGCTATAACGTTATGTGATATTCTGCTAGATGTAAATAACTACAGGGTGTTTAGATTCTGATATAACGTTATGTGATATTCTACTGGATGTAAATAAGTACAGGGTGTTTAGATTCTGATATAACGTTATGTGATATTCTATTGGATGTAAATAAGTACAGGGTGTTTAGATTCTGCTATAACGTTATGTGATTTTTTACTAGATGTAAATAAGTACAGGTTGTTTATATTCTGCTATAACGTTATGTGATATTCTACTGAATGTAAATAAAGTACAGGGTGTTTATATTCTGATATAACGTTACGTGATATTCTACTAGATGTAAATAAGTACAGGGTGTTTATATTCTGCTATAACGTTATGTGATTTTTTACCATATGTAAATAAGTACAGGGTGTTTAGATTCTGCTATAACGTTATGTGATATTCTACCGGATGTAAACAAGTACAAAGTGTTTATATTCTGCTATAACGTTATGTGATTTTTTTACCAGATGTAAATAAGTACAGGTGTTTAGATTCTGCTATAACGTTATGTGATATTCTACTAGATGTAAATATGAACAGGGTGTTTAGATTCTGATATAATATTATGTGATCACCTACTAGAACTAAATAAGTATATGGTGCTTATATTCTGCTATAACGTTACGTGATATTCTACTTGATGTAAATAAGTACAGGGTGTTTAGATTCTGCTATAACGTTATGTGATATTCTACTTGATGTAAATAAGTTACAGGGTGTTTAGATTCTGATATAACTTTATATGATATTCTACTAGATGTAAAAAAGTACAGGGTGTTTTGATTCAGATATAACGTTATGTGATATTCTACTAGATTTAAAAAAGTACAGTGTGTTTATATTCTGCTATAACGTTACGTGATATTCTACTAGATGTAAATAAGTACAGGGTGTTTAGATTCTGCTAAAACGTTATGTGATATTCTACTGGATGTAAATAAGTACAGGGTGTTTATATTCTGCTATAACGTTATGTGATATTCTACTAGATGTAAAAATAAGTACAGGGTGTTTAGATTCTGCTAAACGTTATGTGATATTTTACTAGATGTAAATAAGTATAGGGTGTTTAGATTCTGATATAACGTTATGTGATATTCTACTTGATGTAAATAAGTACAGGGTGTTTGGATTCTGCTATAACGTTATGGTGATATTCTACTAGATGTAAATAAGTACAGGGTGTTTATATTCTGTTCTAATGTTATGTGATATTCTACTGGATGTAAATAAGTACAGGGTGTTTATATTCTGTTCTAACGTTATGTGATATTCTACTTAATGTAAATAAGTAAAGGGTGTTTATATTCTGCTATAACGTTACGTGATATTTTACTAGATGTAAATAAGTACAGGGTGTTTAGATTCTGCTGTAACGTTATGTGATATTCTACTAGATGAAAATAAGTACAGGGTGTTTAGATTCTGATATAATATTATGTGATCACCTACTAGAACTAAATAAGTACATGGTGTTTTTATATTCTGTTTCCAACGTTATGTGATATTCTACTGGATGTAAATAAGTACAGGGTGTTTATATTCTGATATAACGTTACGTGATACTCTACTAGATGTAAATAAGTACAGGGTGTTTATATTCTGCTATAACGTTACGTGATATTTTACTAGATGTAAATAAGTACAGGGTGTTTAGATTCTGCTATAACGTTATGTGATATTCTACTAAATGTAAATAAGTACAGGGTGTTTATATTCTGCTATAACGTTATGTGATACTCTACTGGATGTAAATAAGTACAGGGTGTTTATATTCTGCTATAACGTTATGTGATTTTTTACCAGATGTAAATAAGTAGAGGGTGTTTAGATTCTGCTATAACGTTATGTGATATTCTACTTGATGTAAATAAGTACAGGGTGTTTAGATTCTGCTATAACGTTATGTGATATTCTACTGGATGTAAATAAGTACAGGGTGTTTGGATTCTGCTATAACGTTATGTGATATTCTACTTGATGTAAATAATTACAGGGTGTTTAGATTCTGCTATAACGTTATGTGATATTCTACTGGATGTAAATAAGTACAGGGTGTTTAGATTCTGCTATAACGTTATGTGATATTCTACTAGATGTAAATAAGTACAGGGTGTTTATATTCTGCTTTAACGTTATGTGATACTCTACTGGATGTAAACATGTACAGGGTGTTTATATTCTGCTATAACGTTATGTGATTTTTTACCAGATGTAAATAAGTACAGGGTGTTTAGATTCTGCTATAACGTTATGTGATATTCTACTGGATGTAAATAAGTACAGGGTGTTTATATTCTGATATAACGTTACGTGATATTCTACTAGATGTAAATAAGTACAGGGTGTTTATATTCTGTTCTAACGTTATGTGATATTCTACTGGATGTAAATAAGTACAGGGTGTTTATATTCTGATATAACGTTACGTGATATGCTACTAGATGTAAATAAGTACAGGGTGTTTATATTCTGCTATAACGTTATGTGATACTCTACTGGATGTAAACAAGTACAGGGTGTTTATATTCTGCTATAACGTTATGTGATTTTTTACCAGATGTAAATAAGTACAGGGTGTTTAGATTCTGATATAACGTTATGTAATACTCTACTGGATGTAAACAAGTACAGGCTGTTTATATTCTGCTATAACGTTATGTGATTTTTTACGAGATGTAAATAAGTACAGGGTGTTTAGATTCTGCTATAATGTTATGTGATATTCTACTAGATGTAAATAAGAACAGGGTGTTTAGATTCTGATATAATATTGTGTGATCACCTACTAGAACTAAATAAGTATATGGTGCTTATATTCTGCTATAACGTTACGTGATATTCTACTAGATGTAAATAAGTACAGGGTGTTTAGATTCTGTTATAAGGTTATGTGATATTCTACTAGATGTAAATAAGTACAGGGTGTTTGTATTCTGCTATAACGTTATGTGATATTCTACTTGATGTAAATAAGTATAGGGTGTTTAGATTCTGCTATAACGTTATGTGATATTCTACTAGATGTAAATAAGTACAGGGTGTTTAGATTCTGCTATAAAGTTATGAGATATTCTACTAGATGTAAATAAGTACAGCGTGTTTATATTCTACTATAACGTTATGTGATATCTCTACTGGATGTAAATAAGGTACAGGGTGTTTATATTCTGCTATAACGTTATGTGATTTTTTACCAGATGTAAATAAGTACAGGGTGTTTAGATTTTGCTATAACGTTATGTGATATTCTACTAGATGTAAATAAGTACAGGGTGTTTAGATTCTGTTATAAGGTTATGTGATATTCTACTAGATGTAAATAAGTACAGGGTGTTTATTCTGCTATAACGTTATGTGATATTCTACTTGATGTAAATAAGTATAGGGTGTTTAGATTCTGCTATAACGTTATGTGATATTCTACTTGATGTAAATAAGTACAGGGTGTTTAGATTCTGCTATAACGTTATGTGATATTCTACTAGATGTAAATAAGTACAGGGTGTTTAGATTCTGCTATAAAGTTATGTGATATTCTACTAGATGTAAATAAGTACAGGGTGTTTATATTATACTATAACGTTATGTGATACTCTACTGGATGTAAATAAGTACAGGGTGTTTATATTCTGATATAACGTTATGTGATTTTTTTACCAGATGTAAATAAGTACAGGGTGTTTAGATTTTGCTATAACGTTATGTGATATTCTACTAGATGTAAATAAGTACAGGGTGTTTACGTCTTAATATAATGCAGTGTAATAATTATCATTCCAAATCTTTGCTTGGTATATAAACCTGTACATCCTTACATAACAGAGACCAAGAGTCGTTATAAATACTATAGAAATCTGACACTTTGTTTCGTAACTGAAACCGAAAGAAATTGAAATAAATTTTAACTTTAACTTGAGCTTTGAAAACATTCACAATACCACATGATAGAATCTTATTGCTGGGTGAATACAACACAAAATTAGCTATACCCATAAAACTAACGTAACAACCTGAGGAGATGAGAACATAGATAGGGTAAAAATCCAACCAAAGCCACCTGTCCCTTTTTATGATTTCTTAACTCATAGCCTAAAACTGTTTTAAACAAATTAAAAATTAATTTCCACAAGTTTTGTGCTCTGAAACATCAGTTAATTGTTTGATTGTTTTGAATTTAAGCACAAAGCTATACATGGGCTATCTGTGCTTTGCCCATCAACAGTAGTTTCTCGAACAATACCACAGAAGGAACATAAGCCGGTTGGATGATGAAACATATGAATCAACTTAACATTGGTAGTCACCGCATGATACTAAATGAGATAATTTAAATTACAATACGGATAACCAACGAAGGAGTCAAAACAACCTTTCCTAATATAAGACCAGTCAGCAGAAGGTACAATACTTCTTCAAACCTGATGCGAGCCATGGGGTAACATTGTCCTGTAAAACATAAATATCTTTCATGAAAACACCTTGAAATAAATTAAATTTCAAACTGTTATAACTTAGAAAATACGAAACACGTGTGTGGGGATTGACATCTATATGAGGTACTTTAGAAGAATGTAAAGGTATCTTTTAACCATCTGGCTAAGAGAAACTTCACTAGACTCGACTTTCATATCATGTAGAAGTAACTATATATGACTGTAATTACCTGACACCAGGTACACATCTCTAAATCTATGGCTTTAAAAACTAATGATGTTTATTTTTATGGGTAGCTTTTAGTGTAAATGCCCAATTTTCGTGCCGTGTACTTTATAGGCTTGTTTAAATTGTTTATTATTCACATCTTAGCTGATTTAAGTACAAAGGAAAACAGCGGAAAATTGCCTCATATGTCCTTGACTTTGAATAAACGTACTGAATAAATATTTTGTGACAAGTTTAAATAGCATATATAATAACCAGCTATTTTAAATATCAGATACTATTTAGTTATTTATTTATATTTATTTAACTAAAATTAAGTCTTTCCTAAATACTTGCCAGTTTTGTTCTTCTAGTTATCAAGTTAAAAAGAGAAGTTTATGTTGAATAATTTATTATATTTAGATTAAATTGAATTCATACAAAAAGTAAAATACGACGAATAAAGCACACTTCTAGAACATTATAGAAACTAGGTCTCTGTGGTGTAAGTGAAACAGAAACTTAATACGGTAAAACGTTTTCTTAGTTTGTATTGCATGATAACGAGAAACCCATTTGAACAAAATATGTTATAAAGCTAGCTGATATGAATACTAAAAACGTTTGTGTATAACGTAAGTTAACCTGTTAATGACCTAAATTTTAATTCCCGAACCAGACTTATCTAATATATTAGTTTTTGTTCCTTCTGGAAGTTAACAAACAACATAACACAAAATACGAAAACACGTTATTTCAAATACACGGTATTTGAAAAGGAAAGAAAAATATAAATATTTAAAAATTAAATATGCAGTAAAATATTAACGTAAAACCATCAAAACATAACTAAATACACGTGAAACACTGCATATAATGTACGCATGAGACACTGTTTAGTGAACTACACATGAAACATTGTATATAAAAGAAACACTCTTTATTAATACATTTAAAAGGTAAACAAAAGTAAAATCCCAGTCCGCTATATTTTTTTAACTTTTCTAGTAACTAGTATAACACCTAAAGACTTAGAGACAGAGTAAAGCAACAAATCACCAAATATCTTTAACCTTTGAATGATACCAGTATAACCTGATCGTTATGACAATATAATAAAATATACACCTTTGTAACAATCTATATTAAAACTTAGCCCTTAAAGACATTATAACAAGATTTACACCCTTACTGACTATACAATAGAACGTTTACCCTTAAAGTCACTATGGGAATATTACACTATTGTAGATAAGATAACAAAATCAATTTATTTAAAATAAAAAAAAAATTAGTTTTACAGTTCACACAATCTCTTTCCTTAATCAAACTTTGTAATGGTTTGTGTCTCTATCAGAAGATAAATCTTAACAGAAATGTACACAATTTCGTACTTTAAAACAAACTTTGTAATTATTAGTGTCTCTAGCATAAGAGAAAGTTAAATAGATATTTAAACAAGTTTGTTCTGTAATAAAACGTTGTAATTGTTTGTGACTATATATAAAGAGAAAGTTTGATAGATATTTGTGATGGGAAAACATAAACTTTCTTCTAATCTCTGAATCTTACGTAATTTCATGAAACTATTAATTGTTTGTAAATTTATAGATTGTATATAGTAAATTTCGTTGTACGTTCCATATTTATTATAAAATGAAAAGTTTATTTGATCTTTTGACATCAACTGAGTTAAGGTTATTAATGAATCTCGTAATGTTGGGAAAGAAATTACTCTAAGCAATTCAACATGATGCAGTGTGTTTTTGAAAGTTTTTGACGTATCTCAACGTAAACTTATTTATGTTGTCAGTGACTCACATTGACATAAGATTTATTTTTATCAGCTCAGATTTGCTATTTAAAACGGTTGCGAGACAACTTTAGTTAAAAAATGGATAAAATCTATTTTTTAGGCCTGACATGGCTTAATGGTCAGGTTACTCGACTCCTTATTAGCAAGTTTAGAATATTAATCCTTGTTTTCGAAGTTTCTTTTCCTTTTTATTCCATGATAAAGAGTAACCGAAGAGTTGGCAATATGTAGTGTTGACTAGTTGCCTTCCCTCTACTCTGTCACTGCTAAATAAGTGAGGGATAGGTCACATAACCATTGTGTTGCTGTGTTCGAAATTCGTATAAATAAAAGGATCTCTTCAGAACTGTATTATCTTCTTATAAATCCACATGCAAAACGAGAAAATTTTAAGCAGTACATAGTTAAATATAGATAACATTCTTTTTAAATGTGATTCAGAAATATATAAAACAGTCTGAACATATGGTAAGATAATATCCAAATAAAACATAAAGCCGTGTTGTTTGATGATAAGATAATATCAAAATAAAACATAAAGCCGTGTTGTTTGATGATAAGCTAATATCCAAATAAAACATAAAGCCGTGTTGTTTGATGATAAGCTAATATCCAAATAAAACATAAAGCCGTGTTGTTTGATGATAAGATAATATCAAAATAAAACATAAAGCCGTGTTGTTTGATGATAAGCTAATATCAAATAAAACATAAAACCGTGTTGTTTGATGATAAGCTAATATCAAAATAAAACATAAAGCCGTGTTGTTTGATGATAAGCTAATATCAAAATAAAACATAAAGCCGTGTTGTTTGATGATAAGCTAATATCAAAATAAAACATAAAGCCGTGTTGTTTGATGATAAGCTAATATCCAAATAAAACATAAAGCCGTGTTGTTTGATGATAAGCTAATATCAAAAGAAAACATATATACATGTTTTTAGTAAAATAGTGTCTAATTAAGATAAACAAATGTGTTATTGAAAGAGTGAGGATAAATCGTGTATTATAAATTGTTTTTGAACATTTTGTATGAACGTTAGTTTTGTAGTTTCTAAAATTTACAGTAAATATAAATTTAGCAAAAAAAAAGTGTTCTAACACTTTTGTTTCAAAGTGATGGTAGACCTACTTACTGGATTATGTTTTCTTACTGCGCACTAATACAGTGATTATTGAAGTGCGAAACATATAAATAGGGTTCTTTACAGATACTCGTCCGCCTGTCGTACGAATTTGACAAGGAGACAGCGCCAGCTTGCTTTAGTCTCAATCAGAAACTTTTTAACACTAAGGTAAGTTTCCCTTGTTTAACACTAGGCCTGGACAATCACGTCACTCTGTTCGCTTTCAGCCTGAGAGAGCAGCGTTATGTTCTGAAAATCTAACGATAAACATAAAATTACGTCAATTACAACTACACGCTTAGTGACAATACTTTAAATAAATAACATAATTTTCTCTACGGGTTGTCGAAGTGACAGACAAGAGAAAGAGAATATAATTAACATCACTCGCCACAAACAACTACGATACTCAATTCCAATCCATAGTGAGACTGGCCGTTACATTATAATACTAATAGTATACTGGTGTTTCAAATTACCTTTGTCAGGTTTTGACAACTGACAGTGGTAAACTGGTGTTTTAAGCTACCTTGAGAGGTTTTGCTAACAAACGTGGTATACTGGTGTTTTAGGTTTTGTATTTTACTGGTGTTTTAAGCTCAGGGTTTGTTAAAAGATATGTTTAAACTGATGTTTTAGATAATTGTCTGTTTTGTTAACAGACAGTCGTACAAAGGTGTATTCAATCATTTTGTCAGGTTTTGTTAACATAGGGTGGTGTACTGATGTTTTTGATTACTTTTTGTCAGGTTTTGTTAACAGAGGGTGGTGTACTGATGTTTTTGATTACTTTTTGTCAGGTTTTGTTAACAGACAGTGGCGTACTGGTATTGTAGATTATCTTTCTCATGCTTTATTAACAGAGAGTAATATACCGATGTTTTAAGTTATCTTGATAGGTTTTGTTAACATACGTGTATAAACTGGTGTTTTAGATTATCCTTGTCAGTTTTTCTTAACAGGCAGTGGTGTACAGGTGTTTTAGATTATGTTTATAAGGTTTTGTTAACAGACAGTGGTATACGGGAGTTTTTGATCATCTGCCTCATGTTTTATTGACAGAGGGTAACTATACTGGTGTTTCATATTATATTGACAGATTTTCTTAACAGGCAGTGGTATACTGGTATTTTACATTATCTTCATTTTGTATTATCAGAGAGTAATATACTGGTGTTTTAAGTTATCTTGACAGGTTTTGTTAATAGACACTGTTATACAAGTATTTTCGAGTGTCTTTAAAAATATTTGTTAAGAGACAGTTGTATACTGTTGTTTAAAATTATCTTTCTCACATTTTGTTAAAAGGCAGTTATATTGTGGTGTTTTAGATTATTTTAGTCAGTTTATGTCAACAAACAGTGGTTTACAGGTGTTTTAGATTATCTTTGTCCGGTTTTGTTAAGAGATAGTTGAATACTGGTGTTTCAGATTACCTTGGTCAGTTTTGTTAACATTCAGTGATATACAGATGTTTTAGATTATTTTTATCAGATTCTATTAACCGACAGTGGTATATTGGAGTTTTAGAATATCTTTGTTAGGGTTTTAAACATACAATCGAATACCGTGTTTGAGATAATCTTTATAAAATTTTGTAAACCATCAGTGGTATAGTGGTGTTTTAGATTATCATATAAAGTTTTGTGAACAGACAATGGTATACTGGAGTTTTAGATCATCTATGTCATGTTTTATTAACAGAAAGTAATATACTGGTGTTTCAGAATATCTTTGTCAGGATTTGTTAACAGTCAGTGGCATACTGGTGTTTTAGATTGTCTTGTCAAGTTTTGTTAAAAGTCAGAGGTATAGTGGTGTTTTAGATTATAATTGTCAGGTTTTATAATAGACAGTGGTATACTGATGTTTTAGATTATATTGTCAGGTTTTGTTAACAGACAGTTTTAAACTGGTGTTAAGTTATCTTGACAGGTTTTGTTAACAGAGAATGTTATACTGTTGTTTTAGATTATCTTTACCAGGTTTTGTCAATACTGATACTGTTTATATTATTACCATGTAATTATCTTACCTTATACTATTTACACTAACACAGTGTCATCAGCATACGTGATACTGTTTCTACAAAATAGAGTAGAAATCCATGAGTCCTGTACTTTAGTTTCTGTAGAATAAAGAGTATTGAGTTTTCTAAGTGTAATTTCTATAAAATGGACTAAATACATTTAGCTTTGTACCTAAACTTTAATATGTATACAGTAAGGACTGTTGAGTCTTGTTTTATCTCTTCTAGAGTGTTGTTTCTATAGTAAGGACAAGGTAATGTTAAGTATTGTAGTTTCTGTAGTATGTACTAAGGAATGTTAATTTACAACAAACGTTGGGCTTTGTATTTATGTTTTGTTTTGTTATGTAACAGAATATAGGATTGCTTAAAATAATCCTTAACATTTCAGGAGTAAATTGATAAATATTTGATTCGAAATGGTAGGATTTCTTTTACTGAAAGTGGTTTAATGTGTTAAAGTGTAGTCATCGGAGAGTACCACTACTTTTTATAATGCTTCAATTTTATTTTCTTTCAAGTGAGTTTTGAGATCGTCACGTGTATAATGTTTAAATTAATTAACTAGACACAATTGTCATAGTTATCATTTGCCAATATGCATAGAATTACAATTGATGTCTGCCCACCAAGGGTAACGAAACCCGGTTTTTTAGCGTTATAAGTTAACATACATACCGCTGTACACCTAGGAGGCAGTTGTTTATAGGTTACGGAGTAAGGAATTATGAGTTTAATATTTCATGTTAAGTTAATATGGTCTACGAAATGTCCCTTTTTGTACTTGTTGTTTATACGGTATATTTCATTATGTGATGAATTTCGTGTTTAACTTCTATCGTACGTAGTAAGAAATATTGAGCATTTTAATATAGTTTCTATTGTAGGTAAAAATTTGTTGAGTGTACTTCTTACTGTGGTATAGAATTTTAAGTCTTGTATTTACGGTGTGTATAATATAGAACGTTCGTTTCTTCAGTATGGACCAAGGAAAGTTGAGTCTCGTTCCTATGGGTTCAATAAAATGGATTGAAAATAATAACTATTGTATTTATGTTTTAATTGGTATAGAGTAAGGAATATTTAGTTTAACTGTGTGAAATTTTGTTATTGTGTTTCTTCTTTGTATTGTATGGAGTAGGGAATGTTGAGTGTTATATCTACTGTTTCTATAGAATAGTTCACAGTGTTGAGTTTGTACTTATGGTCATGACGCACTTTCGTCATGATGAGTTTTCTATTAATGGTTTTTTGTTGAAAGGAGTAGAGAACACTGCTTCTTGTACTTATGGCTTCTAAAGCATGCAGCAAAAATATTATTTATTAACAGCTTTTAGAGTGTGAAGAATATTTAAACTTCTACACATAGTCTTTGTCATATGCCGTAGTTTCTTAACTGTAGTAGGAAGCTACGAGGGTTAGATGGTTGTAGTTAGACTTTAAATTCAGTTACAAATAGCTTTATTTTAAATTCATGCCACTGGATTTCACAAGCCACTAGTTCGAGAAAGTTTAAAGTTAGTATAAGGAACTGATTCAGAGTCTAAGATTCAAAACACTAAAAACTCTTTAATTCAATATATTAACATATTTGGTTACATCAAGGTTATGAATTATCTTGAAGATTTTCACTATTAAATCTTTTAACTTCTTCAATTTGAACATGTAACCATTCTTCAATTTAAAGCTCAATAAACATGCTAATTATTATGTGTTTATTGATTGCTAATTTTTAACTACCAGTGCAATTCGTTTCAGGCTATTATCGGTGGATCACCTCAACCAACTTGTCAAATGAAACCCAAAATTTTACTCAAGAGATTTTTTGAGCCAGGAAGCCCTGGGCAAGCTTATTTTTGTAGGCTCCCTTATTGGCTTTATCTTCCAAAGTTTCCAGTTTCTCCAGTTATTCATGGAGTATCAAACAACCATGGACATCTCCATAGAACCCCGTTCAGGAGTTATCTTTCCTGCAGTCACCGTATGCAGTTTCGAAATGTATGTGATGTTTTGGTACTTTATCTTATTTACCGTAATAACTCAAAGAAACACACAGTTTTCAGTTAATATTATTTGTTAGTAAAATGTGCAAGATAAATCTGAAAGTCATCACATCAGTGGCATTTGGTATTTCTTGTCACCACAACAACTGTTGACGAATAATTCATATATTTTCAACAGTATACACAAAGAAATAATTATCATCATTTATTATATTTATTCGTTAGAAAATTTCAGAAAACTAAAAGTAAAACATACAGACATATACATAAAACTTTGTTGCAAAATATTAATAACGTCAATAGAATACTCTCGAATATCATTAAAATTTGACTCGTACTGAAACACTACTTGAGTAGAATATTTTATTATTTTAAATCTCATATCCGTGTAACTACTTTTCTACAAAATACAGTACTGTCTGTTTTATGTCCAAGTTACTATTTATCTATATAAATACAATAGTATTATCTCTTGTATGCCCACATACACTTATCTACATATATATTACAATACTGTCTGTATGTCCATATAACTCTTCCTTAGAGTACTGATGGATCTTCACCAAAATTGGTTTGGAAGGCTCATAAGGTTAATGTTAGTGGTACATACTGATTTTCAGTCCTGCATTTTCCAAATTTTATGCGTGTGTTTTTTTCGCCGCTACTTGGCCTCATGTTAATGAATATTAAACAAATCTGGCACCAGGGTTTGTTGTGTACTGCCATTAGGGTTTAATGTGTACTGCCACTAGGGTTTGTTGGGTACTGCCACTAGGGTTTGTTGTGCACTGCCACTGGATTTTGTTGATTACTGACACTAGGGTTTATTGTGTACTGCCACTAGGGTTTGTTGTGTACTGCCACGAGGGTTTGTTGGGTACTGCTACTTGGGTTTGTTGTGTTGTGCTACTGGGTTTGTTGTGTACTGCCACTAGGGTTTGTTGGGTACTGCCACTGGGATTTCTTGTGTACTGCCACTAGGGTTTCTTGTGTACTGCCACTAGGGTTTGTTGGGTACTGCCACTAGGGTTTGTTGTGCATTGCCACTAGGTTTGTTGTGTATTTGCAGACATGTGCAAACTTTCGGTTTTACATTTTGTGTGTTGCAATTTTTATGGGATTTTTTTTTTTTTTTACAATTACGTGTCAGTTAAGTAATATTTCATGTTATTAATTAACCTTTCAGTAATTATAAATTTACCTAACTTTCGTCCAGGGGACGTGTTCTTCAACTTGCTTTTAACACAATAGATGTCTTATGATAATAGATATTGTTTAATAAATAACACCTACAAGTCTAACATTTTAGTTTGTTTATATTCTATATTCTTAGAAATGTGTAGGAGTTTATTAAAACCAAAAATAGTGTTCAAAAATTGAAACATTTTAAATACGAATAATATCATTTAGTGATGTCCTCTTTAATGTCCATAAACGTGACACACAATAGCGAAAAAAGGAGACACATAAAGATATATTTACTGCCACCTAGCAACATGAACAACCTTCTCTTTGTTCTTGCCTTCCCCGACTATACGTTTCATTTGTTTTACTGCCCTCTACCGGAAACGTTTGTCGTTTCAAACAAAAGATACATTCACTGAGGAAAACAAACAAACAACAACAAAAATCAACATATCCAACACAAAAGTTTCAGAAGAGCATTAAATGCAACAGGATGTTTGTACTTGTAAATTTAATTATTAAACATATTTTACAAGATAACAGGTATTATAGAAAAGAACATCGTCGACTTTAATTAGTAATTGAAAGTATTAATGCTGTTAGTTAATATTATTACCGATATATTTTTATTTTTATAGA
This sequence comes from Tachypleus tridentatus, assembly GCF_004210375.1. Taxonomy (NCBI): domain Eukaryota; kingdom Metazoa; phylum Arthropoda; class Merostomata; order Xiphosura; family Limulidae; genus Tachypleus; species Tachypleus tridentatus. Next base: position 157,072,476 of record NC_134832.1, on the reverse strand, counting down.
TTGTCTAGGCAGAATATTCATGATGAAATTTGATTGAGTAGACAGCAATTGTGTAGAAGAATTACGTAATCGTCCATGATGGTTGCCTGTCATAATGACTTAATAATGTATCCTCTGGTGACATTTTGTGGAACTATGAGATCACCACTTTTGGTTACTTTATCGCTCCCACCTCACATCCTTCCCTCTATAATCTGTCAATACAACAGCCTGTTATATAAATACAACTTCTATAATTATGTTATACAACAGCTTATATAAAAGCACCCTCTATACTTATGCTTCAACAATGTCCTGTTACATGAAAAAAGTTGTATAATTATGTGTCCATAACAGCCTTGTACATAAACACACGCTCTATAATTATGTTTATACAATAGTCTGTTAGAAAACACACCCTCTGTATTTATATTTCTACAACACCCTGTGATATGAACACATCCTCTATTAATTGTATTTCTAAAAGATCTTTTACAAAAATCACATATCTAAATATGTTTCATCAACAGCCTATTATATAAACAAAACATTTATAATTATGTTTATACAAAAAGATGTTGCTGTCTATTTCATCAAATTCCGTTTTCATCAATGCTGCTTTCACTCTCAAAAAACTGAAGCCTAATTCTGCATAACCGACATTGACATGTATTAATATCATTGATCTGATTGACTTCCTTGTTTTACCGAGAACAGTTTTATGGGTGGAATTTATCAGACAGCAAACTAAAAAAAAAATACGACTTATTAATGGAAATTTATCATTCGTGATGAAGAGAAACCCAATTGAAATAAACATGTATTTCAAGACGATTTGTATGGGTATTAAAACCTTTATTACAATAAAGCAGAGAACAACGTTTCGACCTTCTTAGGTCACCTACAGGTTAACAAAGAGAGAGTTTGTAATCAAGAAAGTTTATACTTGGTGATTCGAAATTACAGATACAGACAGATTAATAAGGATATATAATATCAATAGGTATATACAAGGTCAATAAGCATAGAATCTGTAGTTCTTAATTTTATCTGATGAATTATTCGCAGAATGGATGCATGAGTCCACATGGACATTTTTGTCATGTAACAATACAAGGTACAAAACGGATTTTCCTTTGGTCTGTAAATTAAGTAAAAAAAATCATAACATCAGGGACTCTAGTGACACAATCTTACGTTGAGACACATTGATTGCCAGTTAGGCTTAGTAACAGAGTGTATATGTAAAACAACATTTACCTTTTTAAAATATGTATAAATGACTTACTTTGTGAAGTTATAGTACAAAGTCAAACTACTGAAACAGATAATTATAATTTCTACAAGTTATTTAAGTCTTTTTTTCTGAACTATTTACCTATAAATACTCATGGAACGTAGTGAACTAATGAACTAATATCTTAAACTTATCGTGCTAATTAGAGTCATGAAAAAACAGGTAATCGTTTCTGACTTCATGATGGTCTAGCAAAGTATTTCTAGAAATTATGTAGAACAATTACGTAATCGTCCATGATGGTCGACTGTGATGGAACCTAATAATGTGTCTTCTGGTGACACTTTGTGGAACTATAACGTCACCACTTTAGGTAATTTCATCGTATCCTCCCTCATCTCTCAAATGATCGACATGTGTAACATCAGGCAGGTGCACCCTTATCATTTTCCATTATTTTTCTTTTACAATCTGATACCACAGAAATGTGATTCTATTGTACTTAACATTTAAGAACAATGAGATTTTTTCATATTCTGCTATATGTTGGAAATATTAATTCAGTTTATTTCTAGGTTCAGAAACTCATACGACGAAATTTGGAAGGCTCTTCGAAGAAATTATATCGAAGTAAGAAAATCTCTTCTTATACAATTATATGATTTGTCTATATATTTCATAGTAATCAAATTTTAACAATATTAAAATGTCACATTTTGTGTGTTCTAGTGGAAAATACTTCTTACTTAATGCTATTAAAATGTACTTAAATGCATCGAGGTCAAATAGTCGGAAACGAAACCTACTAGTATACAATAGTTTTTTTCGATCTCATCAGGTATTGTAAAACAGGATATTGGTTGAAAAATAACTGGATTAATTTATTTTTGTTATTAAATTATTTATTTGTTAAATAACTGGATTACTTTAATGTGGTTATAAATTACTTAATTGCTAAAAAATCGAATTAATTTTATTTGGTAATAAATTGCTTATTTGTGTAGAATTAAGCACAAAGCTGCACAAGCTCTGCCAACCAAGGATATCTAAACCCTGTTTGCAGTGGTGTGAGTCCATTTGTACCACTGGATTAACTTGATTAATATAATTTTGTTAATAAATTTCTTAAATGGTTAAATATATCTTAACTAAAAAATATTTGTGAAATAGCTTCAGTGAATGACATTTTATCGACGGTGGAAGTCAAAAGGGGCATATCGGGTTTCAATATCTGTGCTATGTCTACAGCTCAGATACAGGGTATCGATACCCGTGGTGGGCAGAACACAGACAGCCCACTTAGTAGTTTCCTGTATATAACAAACAATGGGTTGCTAATACTTTATTTTATTTCCATCTTTTGGTACATTTACTAACTAAACCAGACACATACTTAGAGCTTGAGTCGTAAGAAACTAAAAAGTTCATGGCAGGTTTGATATCTGATCTCTTGCTGAAAATATCTACCTGAGAATCACGACTCTCCACCTCAAATCAAGTACTGTCTGCTTTATAAACTTATTTTAATTTTAAATTATAGTTATAATTCACATATACTTTATCTTGAATAATATATATTTTTATTAGTGTGTAATTACGATATTAATACTTTAACGGTAAAAATAATTCTTACTGGCACCGCTAATAGTATCAGTTTTACAATAAATTTGATTTCACTACCTAATAGATAAAATAGGATAATTCTATATCATTTGAATATGTTTAAGATATCTAAATTTGTTGTACTTCTTAAACGGATGATTAAATCCTCTTTAGCAAATCGTGCTCTAAAAGTTTCACTACGAAAATGTTATTTTATAAATCTCGTACAGATTTATGGAGAGGACCTTTACATAAGACTCTATTACAGATATATGTGCAGAAGACCATTTTGTAATAATATAATAAAACATTATACACAGGAAAATTACATAATAATCTAGTACAGACGTATAGAGAGGACATTTACATAAGAATCTACTATAAATGTATAGAGACGACCTTTATATATTCTCGTTAGATTAACTTTATATAATAACCGATGTGTACATAGTGTACTTTCACATAATAATATAGAACAGATTTAAAGAGAAGACCTTTACATAACAATCTATTTTATACGTACAGAAAGTACCTTTACATTATGGTCTAGCACAGATCTATTAAGATAACCTTTAAATAACAATCTAACACTGATATATAGAGAAAGCATTTATATAATAATCTACTACACATGTATAGAGAGGACTTTAAATAATCTACTATAGATTTATCATGTACATGTACATAATAATCTCTTACAGATGTATAGAGAGCTCTATACGTAATAAGGTAAAAGAGGTTTATATGGAGGAATTTTTACATAATAATCTGGTACAGATATATAAAGCAACTTTACACAAAAATCGAATACATATAGATATAGGAGACCTTTAGAAAGTTATTTAGTACGGATGTATAGATGAAGTAATTATCTAGTAGAGTTGAACAGAGTGCCTTTACACAATAAAAAAAGACAGGTGTATAGTCGCTTGTACATAGTAGTACAGATTTATAGAAAATAATTTAACATAATAAACTAATATATACGTTTAAAAAGTATCTTTACATAATAATATGTCACAGAAGTGTAGAGAAAATCCTTAAACAATACTCTAGTTCAGTTGTGCAGAGTACCTTTACACAATAATCTAGTATCGATCTATTGAGAGAGCCTTCACATGATAATTTACTCGAGATATGTAAATGATCTTTAGATAATAATCATTATATATGTATACAGAACACCATTACAAAATACTCTAGTACAGATCCTTTCATTGAACAGTTGTTATCTTCCTTTTATTCCGGAAGACTTTAATAGACATAATCCCTCTGGAGAGATGCTGATATTGATGAGAGAATCTCTCCGCAGAGCATATGCTCTAGGATCACAACCTTTCTCTCTCCGATACTGGTGTTTACGCTTATTTTCATTCACATATTCAGTCTTTTACTGGTATTTAACTTTCGGTCTGCTTCCTATCATTTTGAGAGAAACTGGCCATGGTCTATGCCACCTGACCCGTGTGTCTCGGTAATGTCTAGACCAAGCCAACCGACCCTCTTTTACTGCTCTCTCGGAACTTTATCCTGCCATCGTCTGTAAGCCATTAACAGATGGTTGCATGGCAACAGTAAATTATTGTATTGTGGAAGAAGTTGCTCAATGTATTCGTAAAACCTCGTCGGTAGTGTAATCTTGCATGTTAAATGGCACGGTTGGCTTCAAAACAGGCCTGGGATACCTTTTGTAGATATCCCACACTTTTGAACGACATTATGCTTCAGCGGGCACATGCACGTACTCGCAGTTAAGACGTAAAAGCCAGAAGGAATATTGAATTAAATTCACAACCAGCATCTCTTCTACTACTCGTTCCAAAGTCAAATGAGACAAGACTCGGAAGGTAAGTTGACAGTATGATTCTGTCCCCCTTCCAATGTTGTTCCCTGATGGCCAGGAAGTTGCTGATGTCCAATGCAACGCCGATACTCTTGGTGAAAGTATTTCCTGGGTATCTGGTGCTTCTACTTCATCTTCCACTTTCTCAGCTATCAAGACTCCATCAGAGAAGTTGCCTGTTTCCTTTCGGACTGATCATCTGCATGTGCATAATCTTCTCTTTACACTAGTGGAATGAATGCAAGCTTGCTCTTCATCGGTCTGGCGGTACATCAGTCTGACCTGATGATATACACTATGAGATGCTGCGCCATCTCTCTCCTGCTTCTCCTGCTATTCTTCTGGTTGTTTTTAACCAGATCTAGCAGGAGAATGTTTATTTTGATTCGTGGCGCCAGGCTATTAATCTACCTTTCTCTAAGCCTGGAAAGGAACCCAAGATTTCTTAAAACTACGGTCCAGTTGCATTGGCGAGCTGTCTCTGTACAACCTTACAAAGGATGGTTAATGCTTGTCTTGTTTAGTTCCATATTACGTGGAGGTATGGCATTTTGTGAGATGTCACTCATATAGGTGGCGTGGCCATTTGCCAATTTTTTTTTTTTTTTTAATGGGCAGGCGATTCTAACTTTGTGTGGCTTTGACACTTTCCGGTTCTCTCCTGAAGGATCATGGAATCTGTCTTTGTCTTGAACGTCACATTTTTCTGTATAAAGATTAATTCCATCTACATTTGCAAACGGCCATATCTCCCAACCCTGGATCAAATATAACATTACACAAATTATACTATTTATACCAACTCACCAAGGTCTCTACTGGCACCGGAATTACTTCACATTAATTCTTACCCTGTTCTTACTGATATTCCAAACTGGCTGGCCCTTGTATTTTGACATCTACTTCTGTCCGGTTCTTCTGGGTACCAGGCCACTTTGGCATTCACGGGAACGACCTTGCTGACTGTAGATAAATCTATCTGCTCTTGTGCTGTCACTGCCGTGCCTTTTCCATACATGGACTATGGTCCTGTATTCAAGACTCGGGTCCGTACCAACGTGCAATCGACTTAGAGTGAGCAACGTGACAACAAGCTTTTGTAGACAAAACCCTCTATTGGACTTTGGCCGTTTTGTTTCCGTAACAATGAGAAAGAGGATACTATCTTAACTAAACTACGCATTGGTCACAGTAATTTTTAACTCATCGTTTTCTTTCATCTGGGAGAGATGCACCAGTGTGTGATCTGTGTGACACGCAAGTCACAATAGTCCACATTTTAGTTTAATGTTGTCGTTACGAATCGGAAAGTCAGCATCATTTTAAGACATGTTTTATCCACAAGTTTACCCTGACGCTGGACAGACAATGCCATTGGCGATGGTGACACAGTTCACTTTACAAATATTTTCATTTTTGAGGTTCATTAACCTTTTTGATTCTCTTTAATTTTTAAAATAAAAAGGACTTTGTTTTAAAATGATCTCTTTTACAAATTTTGTTTGTTTTTGAATTTCGCGCAAAGCTACACAAGGGCTATCTGCGCTAGGCTTCCCTAATATAGCAATGCTAAACAAGTGAGAAGGCAGTTAGTCATCACAACCCACCGCTAACTATTGGGCTACTCGTTTACCAACGAATAGTGGGATTGACCATTATATTATAACGTCCCCGCGGCTCAAAGAGATTCGAACCTGCAGCCCTCAGATTACGAATCGAGCGCCTTAACCATCTGGCTATTTACATATTTTAATAATTATAGTTCATTTTTAATTTTTTACCGGTCGTTAAGCGCAGATAGCTTTACCACATGAAACGCCAACCAACCAACGAACTTTTGTTTGAGAGTTATAATGATACAAACATTCTCATGAAGGTAATACACAGATCAATTGTAAAAGAATGAGTAAAATCTTTACTTCAGATTTATTTTTATCACAAGTTCTTCTCTGTCTTGTGATTGGCTGTGGTGAGAAGCATATACATTATTTATTACATCATGGAAGTTCCATGTGATATCACCGAAGGGGGGTCCAGCTTAAGCTGACCTTCATTGGTGTTTGAAGTATGTAAACTTTTGGACTAACGAACGTTCCACATATTTATTTTGACGTATTCTCCATTTTTATATATTAATTTAACTATATTTCGATTGATTTTATTATCGTGTATAGAAACGTGACATTAATTGTTTGACAATCTCCTACATCACTCTGATCTTCTGTGGTTTTGATAATCTCAATCAATCAAATAACATTGTATCCATCAGCTGGATCAGAAGTTTACTTCGCAAAGGTGTTAACCTGATGGAAGGTTGTAATCACAGATATTGTACTTGGTTTAAAATGACAACTGAAACAGTGTAAGGTTTGTTTGATTAAAATTTAAAAAAATTAAATACCAATCATTTCACTTATGTCAGTGGGAGATGCTTGAACACAAGTGACTAAATTTTGTTACGTGTTTACCGATTAACGTTTCGTTTCAGTATGGTCCTAAACTTTTGACCAGCTAGTATTTAGGCTAATTTCATAGTGTAAACATTTTCCCTATTAAATGTTAAAAAAAGTTTTTTATTATTATTTTCCCTTTTCTTATTTTCATTTTTTGAAGCTCTACTCAAATAAGTGGTAGAGTCTAACAACACAAAATGCATATATTTTCTTTATGGTCATTGGCCTTATGATTTTCGCCAGCAATATATATTCATTAAGGATGAATATAGTTCTTTTATGCTACACAACATCGTGAGATATTAACGTGTTTATGGCCGAAGACAACGCTAGAAGTGTAGTGATAAAACAATGCACTTCAACCTTTAAAACTAGGATCCGTAAAAAAATCATATTTAATTAGGTATATTTTTATTATTTCGTAGCATTACTCTAATGAGATAGTCTGACGAGACAGTGATTTAAAATAATCAAATTATTTTTCAATTTCTCCTTGGGAACACATATTTCCTAAAGAGCAAGTTCTCAAGGAGAGAAATTATTATGTAAACAAGCATGTAACTTCAATGAGAAAGAATGACTCCTGCGTTATAAAGTAATTAAATATTTTTATTTTCCCAGTACAAGTAACTAGAAATCTTTGTAGAGTGTTAAATCTACAGTTAGGTGGTAAGTTGAAAGGTTTAGTGTTACATGATTTTATTTTTGTCATAATCTAACGGGAGTCTGATTACATAAAAAGCTGATACGTTAACGATAAAGTTCATGCGTTGTCATGATATTGATATAAATTTAATTATCCGCTACAATCGATAGTTCATGTATATCTTTAATATCTTCTGCAATCTGCAATGTTTCATGTACATCAATATAAACTGAAATACCTGCTGCCATCAATGTTTCATTATATATCTATAAAAAACAGATTGTATATTAACAGGTATTAACCTCATCAGTTCACCTGAAACATTGAGGTTTGGTTAAACGTTAAGATCTGTAATCAGTAACACAAGCTTTGTCATTCACGAGTATTGTTGGGTGCGAAATATTGAGGAGTATTGTTTGTTTTTTGAATTTCGCACAGAGCTACTCGAGGGCTATTTGTGCTAACCGTCCCTAATTTAGCAGTGTAAGACTAGAGGGAAGGCAGCTAGTCATCACCACCCACAGCCAACTCTTGGGCTACTCTTTTACCAACGAATAGTGGGATTGACCGTCACATCATAACGACCCCACGGCTGAAAGGGCGAGCATGTTTGGCGCGACGGGGATGCGTTAAGGCGTTCGACTCGTAATCCGATGGTCGCGGGTTCGAAATCGGTCGATGGGTTCGATAGCCCTCGAGTAGCTTTGCGCGAAATTAAAACCAAACAAACTATTTACAGCGTTATAAAATGTGTTTTTAATACCAAGATAAACTGTTCGAGACACAGTTCGTATTATCCATACACTCATTAGGCTAAATGTTATTGCAATGTTTCGTAGTCTTATCATTTCATATACACTGGTTTTAAGTTTCACGAAAATAAACAAATAATAGGTGAAACCAGACTAACTTTATAACGTCAGTAAAGGTACATATTAATGGTATCATATAAACTGTGTTATTTTAATTTCATGTTAATTCGTATTAACAACTTATTATGGACTTTTTCAAGTTTGAAAATATCATCAATAGTTTTAAGTTGTGTAAGAGATGTCTATATTTTTTCTTCAAAACAATATAATATAAAAATAGTTGGAGTGGAATGTTTGTAGTTTATTTTCTATAAAACCCATTCATTTTCTTCTTTAGGATATCAACATGACATTCCTCAAGAAAAGTGGATTTCAACTGGAAGATATGATACCCAACATTGATCCTTTTTATATGTATGTTGCTCTCTATATTTAATCATTACGTACAATATTAGTCTTAAAAATAGGCTTTTAATGTATAATTGGTTTTCACATTAAGAAAGTGTAGAAGCGAAAGTTGTTATCATAAAAGAATCAATCGTAAATATTTGTATGTTCAGACAATGTTGTTGAGAAACGTTATAAAATATTTCATACAGTATATCATGTTGTACTGTATATACTGTTGTTGTTTTTCACCTTTCACGTTAATTCATCTTCCATAAATAACTAGAGGTTGTCTAAAACACCAGGTAAGAAAAGTGAACCTGTAATTCTGAGGGATACAGAAAGTTCATATTGTTGAATCTTATACAGTCAGTTATTTGGGCTGATGTCCAATGTATTGGTGAATAAAATAAAATCCGATGGACAAACAAGATCTTCACTGAAGAGTTCAGCAAATATTACACTTGATGGAACCTGTCCTTGTATTTAGGATTTGATGCACCAGGAGTAATTTTATAACATCACTGTTCGTTGACCAACAAACTAAATTGTCTTTGGTAATAGTGTACTTTTTGGAGTTAATTCATGGAATCAATATAAATATTTTCTGAAAAAAATATGTTTAAATTTCGTCATTTTAGAGGTTGTTGTCCAAATTAGAACACGATTTTTGAAATTTCGTCAAATATTACACCTATCAAGTGATCGATTCCGTGGTTATCTTGTATGGCAAGTTTATCGTGAAACATGTAATATAACATGAAAATTAGGGTTGTTTTCTTTTCCTCTTTCGAACAATCGCCTTGTAAGCCAGGATATACACTTGTGCTTCATGTTCATTATTATTTGTTCCTTTGGCTAAGAATGAGACTTATTCCATTCTAGTTCACTGTAAATCTATTTATTTTCTTATTAAACAGCAACCTTGAAAATGTATATTCGGTACACCTATTACTTTGTAGTAGAATAAATAAAGTATATTATTTCGCACCAAATGATTTGAAACGAACTCGAGAAGTCTTTACAAAATATTTTTAGTCATGAAATATTAACTAAAAGTCATTACCAACACAAACAATAATGAGATAACTACAACTATAACTTTTATTTTTATATGAATTTCTGTCTTGTTACAAATAATAATTATAAAATATTTTTTGTTCCCCACTTACGGCAGGTTTGATTACGTAACCAGTTATTTTGATCCTGTTTATGGAAACTGCTACTCTTTCAACACAGCATGGTCTGGTGCTGAAATACGGAAAGCATTTGTCAAACATAGCCAATCTCCGCATCATTCTCCGACTCTTAAAAGCAACAGTAAGTATCCGTACATATTGTTGATAGAAAATATTGTTTATTTTCAAAAAGAGTATTGTTATATTTCAGATCGAGACATACAGATTAAAACGTATACATAGATACAATTTGTTGATAAAAAATAACATTCACATTCAACCACAATATTGATCGCTTTTATGTTTTGATACGGAGATAAATAGAATGAGAGGAGGTAATAAAAATATTTGTCAATATCACTATGCATAACGGTCATTAGAACAGAAAACGTAAAGAAATCTAATTATTTGAAAACATAATAATTGTAAAAGAGGTATCAGTCATTATCATTGAACCATAAGGATCCTTTCATGAGTTAACTAAAATATTATGGACTCACAACTCTAAAACAAGAAAATTTATCCCACACGGGGAATAAAGCGGATAGTCCAGCGTGGTATTCTCTAAAATAAGCAACATGAAGCATGTCAGAGAATATAAATAGAGAAACAGACACATATAGAATGACGTGGTTCAAAGTCCAGAACTAGAACTAGTCACGACAAAAATATACCACGGAGAAAGACAGAACATCCATTACAATTATACATCACAAATATCTAAAAAAAATAAAACTAACATAAGTACCTAAATGTGAACTGTATTTTGTTACATATGATAGCAACACCAAAACGCTCTTTATTGGAAATAAATTAAAAGTAAAATCACTTCAAGGGAACATAAAGGTTTGATGATTAAACATTAGTTCAAGTAAGTAAAGCAGATTGTTAATTTGACAACCAGTTCAACGAGCTATAAAATTTTATTTTTTTTTACCAATGTATACAAGGAAGTATAATAGCTTGTTTATTTTAAAATCAGTTAAAGGATTACAGTCGCTAGTTGATTTAAAAAACAGTTTCAAACGAGTACGACATAGAATTGGTTTCACAATCAGTTCAAGGAAATATAATAGTTTTTTGGCTCAACAATGAGTTCAATGGAGTAAAATAACTTGTTTATTTCAAATTCATTTTAAGTGATTATAATAGCTAACTTTTTAACAAGCAATTCAATGGAGTGTAGTAATTTCTTGATTTATCAATCAATTCTAAGAAGTTTAATAACTTGTTGATTAAAAATCATTTCATTAGAGTACAATAACTTGTTGATTTAAGAAAATACTTCAAGGGAGTTTAATAGATTCTTGATTTAACAATTAGTTCAATGAAGTACAATAACTTGTTTATTTAACAGTCGTTCAAAGGAATATAATAAGTTGTTTATACAACAATCAGTTCTGTGAAGCATAATAGCTTTTTGGTTTAAAAATAACTCAATTAGAATAAAATAATTTGTTCATTTAACAATTAGTTAAACGAATATAGTTTCTTGTTGATTGACACTGCACAGTTATTCCAGAATAAACAGCCAATATTTCCAGATTAAACTCAACTGATGTATAACACTACTTTTAGTTTCATCACTGTATCTCTACACTTTTCCAGTTGCGACAAACGTATACATTTATGACGACACCGGGAAATCTTTTTTTCCGCCTGCAGTAGTGTGGTGCAAATTCTCTTACGATTTAGGGGTAGTAGGGTGAGAAAGTCTGCTCGGAAGTTTGCACTGTCCTAGAGCTTATTGATATTAATTGATGACTGTACAGAGATGTCAATCTGTACCCTGATGTAATACCAAGTGTCATTGCAGACAACTTTACATTGCTTTAGGATAACGTCATATCTTACCATTCCAAGTTATTCATGAATTACTTAGGGATTGAAGTGGAGTGTCCACCAATTTACCGGACTTCTATCCAGTTCAACTCGCATGGGACCAATTGTAGAGACGGATGAGTTGTCGTGTCAACCCTCTTGGCAGAGATAGGTGCCTGCGATAAGTTTTAACAGATATATAGAATGTCATACTTCAAGGCTACAAAATAGAAAAGTGAAAAGAATGCCCAGATGTTGTCGAGGGTTTATGTAAGCTCTAGATAATTGTAGCTATTACTCGAGGTTAAAATGTAAACTTTAGTTTTGTGTTTCTCGTGTTTTTCACAGTAAACAGATTCGTTTTGACGATTGTTTCATATATTTAATAAATCTATTGGAAAACGAAAACTTAAAATTTTCGTCGAGAAAATTAATGATTTTTTTTTGTTTTTAATATTAAACGTTGTTGTTATCTTCGTGGGGTTACAGAAGTGATGAGTACATGTTAGGTTCGTTGTACAATAATGGGGGGGAAAACGGTTATGAGTATTATCTTTTGACTTATGTTTAACATAACAAAAATTCAGAAAATTTGGTAAAATGTTTATATCTGTTTTGATTAAATATTCTTAATTTTGCATGAGACTAATGAGTGACAACGAAAATTTAAAATAAATAATTTACAAGAATCGAAAGACAGAATCCAATTTTATTTTTACAGGTTTTAATTTATTAATTTACCTACCAGTAAAAGATTTTTCCGTGACTCCGACAGCGTTAATTACTTTCCACCCACCAGATGTGGCTCCGAATGTTCACAACTACGCCAATAGATGGATTCTCAAACCGGGACGCTTGCAACAGTATTTTTTCACTCAGGTATAAATAAAAACGGACTAACCTAACGTGAAAAAATCATTTTAAATTTTGCTTTTTATTTTTTATTGTTTTTACTTAATAATATATGTAGATTTTTCTTTAAACAAGCTTTTCATACTTTAATGTAAAATAATTTACTTCAATATCTTTGATAGATTATTATATAGCACAGGAAATATTTTAAACAGTTCCAAGTTACAGCTTTTACAGTTAGTAAAATCTATTTATTTTTTGTGGTAAAGCACCAAATTACACCATGTGCATTTAGTCTACCACTTGTATCGAAACTCGGTCTTTATCATGTAAAATACGAAGATATTCTATTGAGCCAGCGAGGAACGAAAAAAAGAAAACAAAAACAGATATAACGTTTCTATAACTGATGCGAAACGATATACCTGATTATAAAATTCGTTTTTCTTTACTGTAAAACAGTAGTGTGTCATATAATAACACTTGCAATCAGCAAATAAACTCAAATCTAAACTATTAGTTTAAACTTTGTTTACAATATTCTTGTGATTAAACAGAAAACATCACTGATGCTAGAACCACCGTACCAAACGAACTGTACAGACTATGATAAGATTGGTACAACACCAGCAAGACCAGGACTTTTGGAAGAAAATGTGAGAATGTTTTTGTTTTTATAATAGAACTGTAAAAATTTTTCTCGCAATTCTTACTACTAGCTTTCGGTGAAGGAAGTTTAATAATTATGTTTGTGTTACCGTTAGCTTCTAATGAATAACATTGTTAATGTTGAACATGTTGCTTTACAATAAGTTTATTTATATTTTGTGAGAAACGTGACGAGAATCATCTATTTATATTTAACCTCTTCCACACCACAGTATTAGTTAAAAAAACAATAACAATATAAGACTAAATCTGACCGTTATAAAATATGTACGTGTGTTGACATTGTTTCAGTTGTAACTGATTGTTGTACTATAAATGTTTCCTGTAATTAAAGATGACCAATGAGTACTATTTTAATCCTCTCTGTAATCCTTTATTAACATGAGAAACGGACTATTCTATGGCGACGTCAAGATATTCTTAAAAAACTGTATTTTTAGAAGCATGTTGTGTGGTAACATGAACTTTCTTTGTTTCTAGTTACTTAAATCTTCAAACTTCATTTGATAACATGAAACTCATTCAATAAAATTTAATAATTCTGATGACATTGATGAAAATAACCTTGAGAAAATAAGTCGGCAAAAATGTCCTTAATAACTTTCCAAACTCATATTTCTTCGCTCGAGACCATAATTTTGATAAGTGAAACTTGTTTGTAAGTTTAGTGTTAAATCATGTATTAAATTAATTTTTTTACAATGTCATTAATAATGCCACATTTTATAATATATTTAGTACTCGAATGGTTACTTGTAATTAGAATGTTGACGTTGTTCATCTTTGTAATGGAAGTTAGGTTTAGGGATAACAAGAGATATATTAGTCCACCTGGGCTACGTTATCTTCTGAACTAAATTAAAACTATAAAGCAAATAAATCAAGGAAAATGTTGAAGCCAGCATTCATGTATTTATCAAGATTTATCTTAAACGATCTTAAATTTACTGTCTCTACAACATCTTAAGGGAACCCACCATCTTAGAATAACAAAACTGTCTTGATTGAAGATGACTTCTACGCTGCCAAAATTTACATTTGTGTCCTATAATTCACACCTTTAGATATGAAACAAAGATGATGCATCAACAAATCAATTTTCATTACAATCTTAAACACTTCAATCAGATTCACTCTAGTTCTTCCTTTTTCAGATAAACAATTTGGGAGATTTCTTCCTCTCTTCATTTTGCAACCTCTCCATCCAATATACTATTTTAGAAATCCTCCTTTGAGTACTTTCTGTTCAATCTCCTTTCTGAAGTAATTGAGCACAATACTTCAAATCTCGTCTGTACAATCGCATTATAACCTCTTGTATTCAATATTTCTCTAAATACAACCTAAAATCCTGTTTACCCTACCACTAATAACAACACACCTCTTATAGGGCTACGAGTATGATCGACTATTACATCCTGATCCATTTCTTTTATAACACCGTTAAAGTTATTCTAGGCAAAATTATACTTATACTTAAAATTATGAAAACCCATATACATTATCTTACATTTATTATAATTAAAAACCATTGTGTCATTTATTTCCTCAAGTCATTAAATGATATAAATGTTAAATCAGCTTCATCCTCTTCACAGCTAGAAACACTCAAGATCTTAATATTGTCTGCAAATTTAAGTTATTTATTGAACATTTTTTCATCTATGTTATTTATATAAATCAAAAAGTACAATAGTCCTAAGTTGAGCCCTAAAGTACCTCACATGGGACACTAATCTGGTTTACGTGAACCCCATTTATAAAAAGCCTCTACTTTCTTTCATCCAGTCACTCTTCTCTCCAAGTTCCTAACTTATCTCCCGTACTTAGAAAGATATTTTTTACAAGCCTCTTATGTGGCTACCTTATCATATGCTTTCTGTAAATCCAGATTAACTAAATCTATAGCTTTATAGTCATCTATATAGGCAGTAGCTCTTGCAAGATGTGCCAAAAGAATTGTGAAGGAATAGTTTCCCTGAGAGAAACAATATTGAGCACCTAATAAAATGTTACAATTTCTGATGTGCCTTTCAAATTATCCTTTATTACTTTCGCAAACGTTTTCCACAACTGAAGTAAGTATCGTGGGTTAATAATTACTGGGACATATTTATCACCTTCTTTGAAAAGAACAGTGAGATTATCCAACTTCCAAACCTCTTGTGCCTGCTTTCTATTTAAGGACTGACAAAAATTGTTGTATGTGGCTCACAAATCCGATCTTTAACCTTCTTCAAAACAGCTTGGGAAATATTATCTGGCCCAGGAAATTTATCGTTTTTAAAACTTCCTTATTATGATAATCTTGTTTGATCTTTTCCTATCAACTAATCAAGGTAAAATCTAAAAAAAAGCAGATATTATTTATGCAGCCATTTTATAACCATAAATTTCAAGTCTTCTATTATCATTTCTCAAAGATTCTAATATTTTGTTTATTCATAGTTTAGTATTTAAAGAAATTATTGCTGTTAATCTTTTCATCTTCAGTTAATTTTTTTTCCATGTATCCTTTCATATATCCTAATTATGTTTTAGATATCCTAATTATGTTTTAGATATCCTAATTATCTTTTAGATACCCTAATTATCTTTCAGATATTTTAATTAACTTTTAGATATCCTAATTATCTTTCAAATGATTCAAATTATATTTATTTCCTCTCATTTTATCCCTTCGTGTTTGTTACTTACAGCCACTTGTTTTTTTCAGTAAGGAGCATCTTTACCTTCAATATTAAAAAAAACAAAAATCTTTGAACATTTCCGTAATTTATCAGTCTTAAAATTCGCAACAGATAATTCTTGTCTGAAGCTTTCTTTTTAACTTTCTGACAAAAATATTGTTATTCTAGATCTCTATACCCAGCAAAAAATCAAACATAATATAGAAATAACTTGATCAGATGTTCTTCAGTTTCCATCCTCTTCTCGTCTAATCCTATATTGAAAATTAATAACAAATCGAAACTACTGTTATTTATAGTAGGTTTCATGACAATTGATAAATAAATTCATCTTGAGCAGTTGCCAAAAAACCTTTCTCGCTCGTTGTTTGACTCTATCAATTCCCAATCAATATGTCTGAAATTAAAATCATGTAAAATTATGGCTTCATTTGTTGCCCAAATATTAATTTCATCAGTTTCATCCGGTGATATGTTACGAATTCCCACAAAAAACACATTTCTCTTTATTCTATTTCCTAAATAGACACCAAAATGTATTCACTCTATTTGCTACTATCTTTCTTACTCTCAACCTAAACAGCTTGTAGCTCACAGTTTACATATAGAGCTACATATCTCTTTACTTTCGTACACTGTTCCTATTAAATAATCTATAACAATACATTTAAAAAAATGTTTGTCATCAGAATCATCTGTGGTCCAACGTGTTCCAGTGATTAATATTATATTAAACTCATCCATTCTTACCAGTGATCTAAAGTAATCTAGTTTATTCCCTAAACCTCTACCATTACAAGAGTAAAATTATGTCTGTACTTATAACTCTTAAAATTAATCTCAACGTTTTCGATTTCTTATTATTTTTGGATTTATTTTATCTTGACCCTCATCAGTGTCTAGTCCCAGTTTAAAACTTCTCTCACAGCTTAGTAAATAGCTTTAGAAAACAATCCATCCTCTACCATATTTAAGTGTAAGCCATCCATTCTAGAAAAGCTCCTTTCTTTCACTGAACTGATCCCAGAAGTACAAATAGCCTATCTGATCATCCTAGCGTACTAACAAAACTTGGAATTTAACCCTAGTAACCCACTTATAGCTTCATATCCATAATTATTTTTCATCAGTATCCCTGACAAAATTATGTTATATCCCTTTTCTTTAAATATCTGTATCAACAAAAAATTTCCTTTGTTATAGCTCCCTTTGTAATATATGTTGTCAACGAATCATTATAAATATAACTTCCTTATCATCCACATCCTTTTCTGACCCTTTCTTTTCCTTCCCTTTAATAGATCCTCATCTGCAAAATCATACCTGTCCATTTGTATCAATTTTCGAAATTTCAAACAGAGTCAAAATACAGTTCCACCGTCACTTCATATCACTTTTGGTTGTTATTAATATTGAAAATTGGTTTAACACATTTTACTTAACGCTCAGTAAATTTTAATCTTACACTAAAAATAAAAGTTATGACTAACTTTGTAAGATATTAATTGTGTATGTGCTAATCTTGTTTTTTTGGTTCCTTTTTTACAGTTGTGTGAAATGGAATGTCTCGAGAATGTAACGTTGGACGCATGTGGATCTGTATGTCCTCAGACGTCTCCGTTTACACTGGAGTCTAAAATCAAAATGGGAAGAAATGCACGATCGAGTAAGATAACATATTTCTTTATTAATTGTTACCAACAAAACTACAACGAACTATTTATGTTCTGTTTATCAGGACTTTCTAAAACTAATTTTTAGTGATATAAGTTAAGAAACTTGCCCTCAAGCTACTATGTAGTGGTTAGGCTTTTCAACTTTATAACTACTATGGAAAGATGATTTATTGTTACAATGGTACAATATAATTGCTGAAGTACTGTCTAGGTGGCCCTGTAGTAGAGCTGAGTGTCATGCAGATCACAACTGAGGTTCAAGTATGTAGAAAGATCGAAATACTTCTTGCACTAAAACCTAATATAGTTCTCGGACATTTTACACACATACGCATCTTTATATATATACATACATACACACAAACAAAACGAAAACAACATTATAATAAAACAAAAAATCAGAATTATTTTCCTATTCCCAATACTCTTCGTTAAGTCATAACATCTAAATATCTTAGGGATGTCAGTTGAGGTAAGGAGACGCTTGAATCCGGTTCGTCTCAACTCCTATTGCCTTTTGCTGCTTGTAGTCAGTTGTGGGAAGGCAGTTACCCTCAATAAGTAGAAGTAACCTTAAATTACATTTAACCCACACAAAAATTCTAGGATTTAAAAAATCCCAACATACATACTTTTTTTTTAGTACAATAAAACAAAAAGCAAAATATATTATTACAGTAGAAATTGATCGCCCTTTGTTTTTACAAAACCTCCAACTTATACTTTTCTATTTAATAATTAGTCAGATTAAACTGAACTAAAAACTTCAATAACTCGAACCTAATTCCTCCTTTTGAGGCAAGACGAGCTGACTGAAGTTGGTCTTTCTGCCCCAGTATATAGAAGAAATATCTAAATAAATTGGTCAGTTACCGAGTGTTATTTGATGTAACTATCGCGCCCTCTATATTCTTCAACAAGGTAGTTTTCCCGAAAGAAAGTTTAATTTTATTTTAATTTCATATTTATTATAAAATGTATGATCGTTTTTTTAATACACCAGTTCTAATAACCACTCACTAAATTTAAATTAGAAAGCGCTGAGCATAGTCTTATCTTTCAACTTTGAAGTGTTAACGAAAAATTTACACCCAAATAACTAATGAACTTCGTTAACCTTTTTAATTTTCTCCAATTTTTTCTTTAAATGTATTTCCCTTATCTCTTGTTTGTGGTTAAATCTTCCTCTTCAATCTATGGAATGTCTTGTGATTCCTATAATTATTTCCTTGGATTACTATTTCATTTTACTGAGATACTATTTTATTAACGAGCAAGTTTATGTTCATTATTTTCCTACATTTATATTTTTAAATCTTAACATCTCATCTTATCCAATCAAATAATACAAATGTTTGATTCACTTACGTAATTTTATCGTCCTGAAAAGGATGCTTATTTTACAACAACTAAATATAACAAATAAATGACTCACTGTTTATCAATACGTTTGTGTAGAGAATTCACTCACAGATAAAAAATTTTTTTTCAATATATCTTGAGATCACGTGATGTTTAGATCATCGTCTGTGAGGTACTCGTCACGTGGTCAATCATACAAGCAGTGTAGACAATGACATGTAATGTCTTTAGACAAACAGAATTTCAGACAAACATAATAACTTGTAAATGAGATGGCTATCATACATACTTAACAAAATAATTTTACTGTATAAGCATCATAGTTTAAAATCCTAATTAATTAACCTTCTTGCAAGTTATATTAATTAACACACAGTCTATAAGATTTATATAGTTTATAAATGATGTTCAAGAATCTGTCAAAGTTCAATTTAATTATATCATGTACTTTAATTCTCTCGTGTTATAATTTCTACAGACTCAGAAAATAGAATTAACAGATATGAAACAATATTACAGTAACAAATAAAAATCACTTTTACTATATTTAAGATCATATGCCCTCGAAAGAAGGCTAATTTTCATACTTATCTTCATAAGTCACTTCGGTTTGAAGGACTTTTGTCAGTAACAATTATTGTTGTTACTTCCTTATCTAGGGTATTTTTTTTACTAAGTGTTTATTGATAAAACAATTGTGCTGCTTTCAGATCATCATTAAATCTAAACACCAATTGCATGTTGATAAACCTTAATGTATCATCATGATTTGATAGACGCCTTCATCTCTACGGCATATCCACCTAGTTTGGCGCCCTCTCTCCATTTTAACTTGTACTAACAATGCATCCTATAGCAATCTTCAATGAAGGTAATCATGTCTGATGACAACATCATCTTCCCCACACTTGTTCCACCCTTCTGTGGCTTTGTCTGCCAAGTAAAGGTTAATATTTCTAACATACCAATAATTATTTTTTAGCCTGATTCTTTTATAACTCGGTATTTACTGTCTCATTAAGGACGTCTGCCGAATACGTCGCAATAACAGAAGTTGAAAAGTTTTTATTACACATGACAATTCATTCATTATTATATTTTGTCCTTTTTCACGTCTTACTGCTACAGTATTGTTAGAAAAATTCAAAAGGGCTTAATGAGTTTAAATAAAAAACTTTATGATGTACTACAGTGTATTAAAATGTTATTCACCTTTTTCGTTCACTGGATCTCTTTTGGAGAGAACAATTTTTCTTTTGGCACAATTTGTCAAGATGTTGGACGTATTGATCTTGTACTTTTATTTCTTTATTGAATTTCACGCAAAACTACATGAGGGCTGTCTGTACTACCTGTCGCTAATTTAGCAGTGAGAGACTAGAGAGAAGTCATTCTAATTATTCACAACCCACCTCCAAATTTTTGATTACTCTTTTAGCAACGAATAGAAGGACTGATCAAAACATTATAATGCACCCATAGTTGCAAGGGCGAGCAGGTTTGGTGAGACGGAAATTTGATCTCCTAACCCTAAGAACTTACTGGATGCCACAGTCTTGTAAACAATGACAAAGAATGGTCGATTGGGTATATGCCTTTTTTTTCTGCATGCTTTTGATTTTTGAGCCCAAATAATATATTGTAGAATTCACGTAACCATCGTTAAACCTTGAACTTTAAATTTGTAGAAGACATAAAATCGATTTTTTAGGGATCTAATCTTTAAATGTTAAAACAATTACGTGTACGACATTTCGGTTTGAAAACGATTATAAACTTAATTTATGATAAATTTTCTCATTCAAAATAACTATAATATTTCTCTTTAATTCTCTTAAATGTTTGTAAGATAAACCTAGAATAAAACTGTTAGATATACACGAATTTTCATTTATGTTAATACGAGAGTAATGAGTTAAGTATTTTACAGTCAGTGTTAAAGTTACTCATCTTTAGAAGCGATAGTTCATTTTACGTTTGCGTATTTAACTGTTTTTGTGTGGTTAATTACTTAGAAACTGGTGATAGTTATATTGTTGTGTTATATTTTTAGAAACTTCTGAGTTCATTGTTGTTTCAATTGAGTATAAAAGCATTCTAATATCCAATAGTGTGTAGTTATTTTCTTTCTTCTAACGAAGTGGAAATATATGTCAAAAGTTTAGCCAGATAATTATAACCAGACTGAGTGAGTTTATTCATGAAGAATATATATTGACAAATACCAAAGAGAATTGATCAAATTTTGTCTTGTATTGACAGTAAAGAAGAATAAATCATCTTGTTAAACTATGCTCTAAAGTAACTTAAGCAATTTGTGTGGATGTTGATGAAAAAAGATACATTTATAAACTGTGGATACAACTGCAGTAATCAACATATATCTAAATATATAGTTTTAAAACAAGTAAACTGTATGGTGCTATTAAAGTTTGTCGTCAACAAGTCAAAGATATCTGATGTAAATAATTGGGTAATACAAAAAGAAAAACTTACAATGACGAGCCAGTCAGGATCTACAATGGTAAATGACAGTAGAAGCAGGCTTAAACAACAGCGACAAATAGTATTTTATACACAAAGCAGTAGGAATAGCAAAATAATGTAGAGGCTTTAAACACACAAGTAAACTGCCCTAACTTATTTTGATAAGTTGACAGAAAGAACAATCGACTTCGGCTTAATGATATTGATCTAAGAGAACGTGTTAAACAACAGAGAAATATCAGTAAAGAGAAAGAAGAAATTAGAATTGAGGGAATAAAATCATATTTTCAAAAAGAAATTAAAGAGAAAGATTGAAATCAGAAAAGATAAAACAAATTACCAAGTTCACACAGAGAATGAAGTCAGAATCAATTACCCAAATTTGAAAAGCAGAAAGACGAAATTCGTGGTTTTCAATAGCGGAACGAACAATTTGCTCAGAATCAGAAAAGTGAGACAAAGGCGAATGAGCTGTTTGTTTCAACTTCCTTCTGACAGTAAAATACCTTTTTAGTTTGTGCAGGCAGCCGTCAAATGGTTCCGACAGCTATGACAAGTTAAAAGTGGCCATCATGAAAGGCTATGAACTTATCAAGTGAATTGTTTTCTCGAATTTTAACGAAGTCATATTGACAATGAAGAAACTGTATTTCAGTTTTTTACACATTTACAT